>NC_056729.1:1961655496-1961955496 GCF_019279795.1 Protopterus annectens
AATACCGAAATAGCGAAACCTGACAACATCGCACCTCAGATCAGCGAAACACACTATCCGGATATCCCTTACCAATCCACCAACCAAAAATATTACAAAAACTAAATTGAAATGTTCCAGTGAGCTAAATTTCCAAATATCTCACCCTGTACCGCAAGCACAACATCCAGCACTGACTGTTCCCAAAATGACCTTACAGGAACATGACACTACTAAGTAAGAACTACAACATTTTAACTATATTGCATTGTTTTTGCAGGAGGACAAGCCCCCTTGCACCCCCCTGATGTGGGGGGCTCTGCCCCCACACCCCCCAGAAATTAAATATACCAACTCCGAGATCATGCTAACATGTAGCAAAGGGCATATTTCCATGTATTTTGTGGCTGACTAAATGGCACTAATCTATTTTCACTGATTTGAGGTTCGATGTTGTCAGGTTTTGCTATTTTGGTATTTCGGCAATACCAATAATTTTAGTTGGTACGTCTCAATAATGTGAATTTGAAGTAGACCCATATATATATATATATATATATATATATATATATATATATATATATATATATATACATACATACATGTATATGCACAGACATATACACATGTATACACATATAAGATCATAGGATCATAGGACGTTACCTGGTTATCGACCCAGAGGTCATTTCAAGCCTAGCTGTTTCATCCCAATGTAATACTATAGATACTTTAGTCAATATCGAGGACTGTATTTAGTAATGATTGCCCTTGTCCAGGAAGGTTGTGAGTGTTATCCCTGGTAAGAATTTATGGTGCCCCATCCACTCATCTAGGTTCCTTTTGAACACTGTCATAGGGCTTTAGTGTAAGCTTTGGTGTAATTACCACATCCAGCTGGGGGTGGGGGTTGGAATGCATTTATACCTTCCCCTAGGAGGGTATAGTTTGCCTTAGTGAAGTCTTTTAGTCTGACTTTGCCCTTTGTGAGTTTTGGTGTTAGTGCCACTTCGAAGGTGACTGATTTGTGGTCAGATTTAACTAATGAGGGTCCAACAGTTGTGGTAGTACATCTATTTGTCATGTTAGTAAGGACCAGATCTAGTATGTTTGTTCCTCTTGTTGGGGCTTGAAAAATTTATTCCAGGGTATTTGAGTTAACAAAGTCAAGGAATTTTTGCCCTAGTGAATTAGGGCGAAAGTAGGTTTCCCAGTTGAAGGTGGGATAATTAAAATCCGCCATGACCATAGTGTTTGGCAATATTTGGATTGACTCCAGTTTGGTCAAGTAGGCCTCATGCACATTATAATCCATGGAGGGGAATCTATAACTAGCTAAGACTTGAATGGGGGGTCTTACCCACAGTAATCTGAACTTGGAGTAACTCCGTGGAGTTGTCCAGTCTAACTAGTCAGGAGGTGAATTTATCTCTAATATAGATAGAAACACCACCTCCTTTGGTTTTTACACATTTGTTTTGAAGTCTGAAGGTGTGCAAGGCACTGTAGCCTTGCACAGCCGGGGTATTCTCTGAGATCCTGAACCAGGTTTCTGTGACTGCACAGACATTGACATCCTCCAGTGATAGGAGTGCATCCAGGGTGTATATACACACACACACACACACACACACACACACACACACACACATATATATATATATATATATATATATATATATATATATATATATATATATATGTGTATGTGTGTGTGTGTGTGTGTGTGTGTGTGTGTATGTATGATATATGTATGTATCACTAATAGGGGGGTTGGGGGCCAAGACCCAACATGGAGGTGTCGAGGGGGGTTACTGAAAAATTACTTTTTTCCTATTTTTAGTTCTTTCAAGTTACAATTCATAGTGTAGAAAAGTTGACAATATGTAACTTGTAGCATGAGAATACAATCTAAGATTGGTAAACTAGCAAAAATATCTCCATGCACAGATTTGTTACACACTCACCAGGATTGCTTCTTCTCCCCTCTGCCATATATCTTAAGGTTTGAGTTTTGTTGCAACACTTACACCTTCCTGCAGAATTCAAATTCCCAAATCTCTTTGGAAGATGATGAACAGTGTCTCTTCAAAAACATTAAGATAATTTCCCCAAGTGTCTTAACCACATTGTCCCTAGTTAACATATATACTATTTCAGGTATCTCCTGAAAACAAGACATGCTTAGTGGTACTAACCCAGATCATTCTGTCAGTAAAACAATCAATCAGTCAGTAAGCAAATCCTCATGATAAAGCACAAGGATTATAAATTGGAACTGAAATAGAAGCAATTTGTATACTTCAGCCATACCTCTCAGCCTCAGAGCAATAAATGTGGACAAAGCTAAATATGAATAAGGGACTAAGGCTCAAAAATAGGGACACTTTTTAAATATTGCTTACAAACTTAGAAAGTTGATAGAATAACAGGCTTTGCATTAGCATGATTTTTTCTTAAGGATAAGAAGTCTGAAGCATAAATGTTTGCCATTATTCCCTGACTTCAGTCCTCAGTGATTTGCCAGAAAACCACAAATTTTAGGAGAAACAGACCAAAAATAAGAGGCAAAAATCTGGACATTCTGCAAAAATCTGGACATTCTGCAAAAATCTAGGCAGTTGAGAGATATGATTTCAGTACTTTGTTTCCTATCAGTCAGACAGCTGCCTATTCTTTATGTTAATTCATACTAAATTATTCTGAATGAGGAACAAGCAGCTTTCTAGGCTGTGTTTTTTTCAATAGAGAGGGGCAGGATACATGATTATAATTAGGTCCTGGTACACATCACCACAACGTTAAATGATGTTTGATTTGTACTTGTGAAGGAACAGTATATGTTTAATTTACTTTCACCCTTTTGCAATTTATTCAGCTGTAGACATAACACAATAAGTGAAATATTTAGCATATTTGTGGTAACACTGGTTCATAGGTAAGTATTAGGCCAGCTGCTCCACTTGCAAGATAAATATCCAGAGACGTAAAAGCAACTAAACTTAGCAATATACAAGATTAAACCATAAAATTTAAATCTAGGTTCTGAGGAGCCCTGAGCTGTTTGACTACAACTATCTTCCTTATATTTTGACATATATTTGCGTTGCATGTCAGTGAGAACCAGTATCACTAAGCTAAATTAAAAAAATGCTGTCCATGTCCAACATTTCTAGCATGCAAGCAAGCTACAAAATAGAATGCGTCCTGAACTTGGGGCATTTGATTCCTACATCAACTCAAGCTTATTTAAATAACAGGGGCAAAGCTACTGCCTAAATACCTGAAAACACCTAAAACCATGTTTGTGGGTAGTTCTCAGTTAACAAAACCTGAAAAATAAAGAGTACACCCAAATTAGAGCTATGAAATTGCCAAGGCAGACTTTTGCAAACAGAGTGGTCTTACTAACCACTCCACTTACTAACTACTTAATAAATGTGAATAAATGCATTTACATTTAATTTACCTTTCAACTTTAAAGAATGGAAGGTCTTGACCTTTTACCCAGTGCAGCTTCTGCTTGTGAGATCTATAATCTCTAGAACCACAACACAAATTGCATAAACCTAACACTTAGCAGCAGCAAGAACTTAGATGCTAACAGAAGATCTGATTAGTGATTGCACAGTTATACAATTACAAAGGCAGCAACATATACTGCAAAACAACACTTGCATACAAAGTAATAGAATGAGGCATGGAAACAACAAGGTAAAGCTTGTTTCACATATCGAAGCATATAACATCATAAGCAAATTAAAACAACTGCAGTTTTCAGCAGTCCAGAAACAGATAAAAAGGTTATTAAACTTTATGACAGTATGCATTCACAACATGAAACCCTGTGCATTTAAACAGATAGCAGAAATGTCTTGTATATGAAACATTAAGTCTGTGGAAGACTAACAAAAGCAAAAATAAACTAGATCTGTTTCCTTTACACCTCTGATTCTCCTGCCATGGTGATGTGAAAAAAAATAAGCTAGTGGATACAAGAGTAACCTCTTCCCCAACACTTGAAATCTGCAATGGGCAGAATGGTAAAGGAGACAAAGATATTCAGATCAACCTTTAGCAGAATACCATCTGGTACCCTGTTTGTATTGCATGCCTCTTGTTTGTCTAGACAGAGAAGAACTCTTGACAGATGACATTACTGTAAGTTGCATGTCTGCTGCCAACAGCCTAAGTGGTTCTCCACTGTACTTTTGCACATAAGATTCTTACAATGGATATTCTGCAGTCTGTGCTTTTTAGTGTCATCATCAGCATAAAAAGAAAGCACTGTTTACAACTGAAACTACAGTATTTCTTCTTCTTCCACACCGATGGAAAGAAAATTTTCCTCTTTCTCTTCAGTCCACACAGTCTGTGGGGCAGATTGTTTTTATTCATTGCTAGGATGCAGGGTTACCTAGGTTGTGCTTTAATGGAGACATTAGACAGCGTTTTGTTCACATGTACAAAAACAGACCTAACATAATTCTATTTCATAGTCTTCTTGTTCCACTATTTGTTACATCAAGACAACTATTCCAATGTGCTGATGATGTCCCATGGATGACATAGTAGCACTGCACAAGTCCGTCTCCCTATATTTATAACTACTTGCAACATCTGTAAGTGTTATACCAAAATCATAGGGAAGGAAAAAGACTTAACATGAGGCCCAAGTCAGCTTTAAGGTTTCCTTCACAGGAAACAGTCTACCAACTGAAATGTTAGCAAGGGCTTCTGTTAAAAATATATTAATATAAATTAACCAGTTCAACCCTGGTTCAAATAATTAAAACTCGGACAAATTTGCCTTTCATTTTCATAAACACATTCTGAAATTTAAACTCTTAATTTGCCTTTTCTTCATATTGGACATGTTGCACATGTATGGCAAAGGTCTCAGAAGTCATGTCCTTTTTCTCATATCATAGAAACTAAGTTATTTATAAATGAAGATTGTGTTTATTTTTTTTCCCATTTAGGCTCTATAGATGCTTAAAATAGATTAAACACAAACTGATACCAAAACGTGATATGAATATCTTCAAGCAAGGCCAGAGCTGTCATCTTGCAGCACTGCTTCTGCTCAGCTAGATCGTGCCATTATACCATGATAGTTATAAAGCTGAAACAGTTGTATATATTCAAATACCTGCATTACCACCTAAGTTCCCTTAGTCCCTGCCAGCTGATGTATATTTTAGTGCCTGCTTACATACATGCATAAGAAGGAAACACAGAAAGTGAAACGGACTTCTGAATATTAGCAGCACACATTCCATGATATCCATGTAGGTGTAAAATCCAAGTAGAAAACAATGCATCTATAGTCAAGGAAAGTAGCCACAATATAAGATAGCTAAGTAAATAAATATTATTTCAAGGACATTACTTAGTATAACTCAAATTATTAATCTGTGATATATAATTGCAAATATGCAGATATTTCACGTTTCTAAAGGCTTGTCTTCATTGTCTAAACAGAACATATTTTTAAAAGGAAGACATAATCGCAAATATTATGTCAGAATATAGCACACGCTATTTTAAATGTTAGTTTTGAAAAGGTAAAAAGCAGTTGACCTTGAGAAATGTCTATCTTTTCTTTCTTGTGTGGCTATCCAGACATATCTACCTACTTATTTGTTTGCCAGCTTTATTTTCCAGACAAACCACAGAAGTAATTTGAGCCCCTGTGATACAATGAGTTTAAAGCAAGTTGAGGTTTGTACGAAAGAAAGTATAAAGCAGGCAGAACAAAAATAAGAAAGAACAAGAAGCCAAGTACACCTTGAGAATGATCAAATAGTATGACTCTCTTGAACTACTCCATGTCCAATTAACTATAGGCAAAATAGCCTACCACAACATTGCTAGCTATAGGTCCCCCGCCGTGAACCAAGAAAAGCACACTGCCTACCTGGACTTACTGGAGTCACTCACCATACAGCCCAACACCTTAGACAGGGGAGACTTCAACTATCCTTCCATCGACTGGGTGACATACATGAGCATGAACATGCTTACTCAAAGATTCCTAGACTTTGTCAATAAAAGTGCTCTGGAACATATAGTTTGCACCCCCACAAGGGGCTCAAATGTCCAAGATATAGTACTCACCAACATGGGGGGACATTGCACTCCCCAAGTGTGATGCCCTCCCTGGTAAGATCAGACCATAAATCAGTCTTGTTTGAAGTAACTATTGAACCTGTCACCACCACCAGAGCAAAAAAACTAAAAAAAAAAAAATTTTCCAAAGTAAATTCCAGCCTACTAAGCCTACTAAGCAATGGTATAAAAAGTTTTCTCTCCCCCACCAGCAATCACAGACAACAGCCCCTATGCAGAGGTGTACACAAATGCTCTGTATAAACACTTAGGCAACTGTATATATTCAGCTGTGTCTGAATGGAATAAAAACAGGTCCTCCCAAAAAAACAAGCTACCCTGGTGGATGACAAGTGTAAACAGGTTATATAACAAAAGGAAGATACTGATGTCTAAGAACATGAGGAAAATGACTCGGCAGAGGGAGAATTTCCTCCACAGATTGAACAAGCAAATCAGAAATCCTGTAAAGTCCTCTAAAGCTAATTACAAAGGTAAAATAGCATCCCTAGCAAGTCCAAAATCTAAAAGGGAATGCTTAGATATGTGCAGAACTGGTAGTAAGTGGACTATACTGGAGAACATTGCACAAACATCGCCAACCTGTCCCCACCAGCCATACCTCAAAGTATACCTGGCATTAGTCCTCTGCCTAGTATCTCTAGAGATCAGGTAATTTCTGTGCTATCCAAGACTAAAAACATGGCCTCAATGAGACCAGATAACTTCCCAGGTTGCTTATTAAGCAATCTAAAACAGAACCTAGCAGACCTAATTGGCATTCTTTTTAACCATAACCTGAGAACTGGCTTAGTTCCAGGAGAGTGGAGAACAGCAACAGTAATCCCCTTGCACAAAGGAGGGCCATCAACCAACCCTGGGAACTATAGACCCATAAGTCTAACCAGCCTCATCTGCAAGGCCAGGGAAAGAATCATCATGGACCTTATCAACCAGGACATAGGTGAACTTCAAACTCTAGACCCAACCCAGTTTGCCTTTGTTAAGAGTAAATCATGCTTATTAAACCTAGTAGACTTCTTTGAGAAAGCCACCAAAGCCCTGGATGAAGGTAAGACAGTGCATACTGCCTATTTTAAACTAGCCAAGGCTTCTGACACAATCCTCCACTCAGGTCTTTTTTCGGCTCTTCCCGGTTAGGGGTCGCCACAGTGGAACTCCGGTCTGCTAATAATTGGCAGTAGATTTTTACGTGATGGCTTGCTGGGCCTAACGCACAACCTTCAAAGAAGGAATGCCCATTCACACATGTTGACACACAGAAGACACTCTAACTGAGAATCGAACGTGCAATGTCTAACTGTGAGGCGACAACGCTACTGCAGCACCACCACTGCAGTACACAATCCTCCACTTAGGTATCATTGAGAAATGCTCCCAGCTGGTGAGTAACCCTTATGTCACTAGATGGGTAGCCAATTGGCTCACCGACAGAACATACTGTCAAAGTTAGTGACTCCACCTTTGCCAGTAAACCCGTCACCAGTGGCATACCACAAGGATCTGTGCTGGGCCCTTTACTGTTTGGAAACTATTTCTTGGGAGTCCAGGCTAAAGTAGATGTCCTTTGGTTTACCAAGTTTGCTGATGATTGCAAATTGGGTAGAGTCATTGAGTCCCCAGTGATGTTAACAAATTACAGGAGAGGCTAACACAGACAAATGGCCAAAGCCACCGTCTAAAACTAAACTCAACAAAGTGCATTATTATCCCCTTTGGCAAAGTGGAATTTTCTGCTAATTACAATATTGACAACACCCCCCCCCCCCCAGTTCAAACCCAGTGGTGCAAGATCTGGGAACACAGGTTGATAGCAATCTGAACTTCGACCACCAAGTTTTCACAATGGTAAGGAAAGCCTTCTACGTTGTGCATCTCATAAGTAAGGGCATCGCACCCAGGTTTAAGGATGTTATAACTCCACTGTACTCAACCCTCATCAGCCCATTAATAGACTACAATGCTCCCTTCTGCATGTAACTCACCTGACACCTGCAGCAGCTGGAGAGACTAAAGAGGTTTCTAACCAAGAAAATACAGGGCCTCCAAACCATGACTTATGTGAATAGATTGAAAACCCTGTCACTGTACTCTGTATCATATAGGCTGCTGAGAGGAAACTTGTGCTTGGCCTACAGAGCAGTCTCTGACTCTTCCCTGATGGATATACTGCATATGTGCAAGTCAAATGGCATAAGAGTCATGTGCTCTAGGGATTTTAACCTAGCCTGCGACATTAACAGAACATGCTAGAGAGACAGATATACAGTGGATATAAAAAGTGTACACTTCCCTGTTAAAATGCCAGATTTTTGTGATATAAAAAAATGAGACCACAATAAATAATTTCAAAACTTTTTCCATTTAATGTGACCTATAACCTGTACAATTCAAATGAAAACCAACAAATCTGTTAGGGGAAAAATATAAAAAATAAAAAACGTACAATAAGCAGGTTGCATAAGTCTGCACACCCTTAAACTAATACTTTGTTGAAGTGCCTTTTCATTTAATTACAGCACTCAGTTTTCTTGGGTACACACCTGCCATCAGTTAAAGATACTCTGATTAACCCCAAATAAAGTTCAGCTGTCCTAGTAGGATTTTCCTGACATTTACTCAGTTGCCTGGTACAGCAAAAGCCATGGTTCACAGAGAGCTTACAAAGCATCAAAGGGATCTCACTGTTAAAAAGTATCAGTCAGGAGAAGGATACAAAAAAATTTCCACAGCATTGGATATACCATGGAACACAGTGAAGACACTCATCAAAAAGTGGAGAGAATATGGGACAACAGCGACACTGCAAAGAACTGGATGCCCCTCCAGAAACTGATGAAAAGACAAGATGAAAACTGGTCAGGGAGGCTTCCAAGAGACATACAGCTACACTGAAGGAGCTGCAGGAATTTCTGGAAAGTACTGGTTGTATACTACATGTGACAACAATCTCCCGTATTCTCCATATGTCTGGACTATGGGGTAGGGTTGCAAGAAGGAAGCCTTTTCTTACAAAGAAAAACATCCAGGCCCAGCTAAAATTTGCAAAACAATGCATCGTCTCCCAAAAGCATGTGAGAAAATGTGTTATGCTCTGATAAAACCAAGGTTGAACTTTTTTTCCACAATTCCAAAAGGTATGTTTGGCGCAAAAACAACAGTTTGCATCACCAAAAGAACACCATCCCCATGGTGAAGCATGGTGGTGGCAGTATCATGCTTTGGGGTTGGTTTTCTTCATCTGGAACTGGAGCTTGGGCTTTAGTCAAGGTGGAGGGAATTATGAACAGTTCCAAATACCAGTCACTTTTGGCCCAAAACCTTCAGGCGTGTGCTAGAAAGCTAAAGATGAAGAGGAATTTCACCTTTCAACACGACAATTATCACAAGCATACATCCAAATCAACAAAAGAATGACTTCACCAGAAGAAAATTAAAGTTTTGGAATGGCCCAGCCAGAGCCCAGACTTAAGCCCAATAGAAAATCTGTGGGGTGACGTGAAGAGGGCTGTGCATAGGAGATGCCCTCGCAATCTGATAGATTTGGAGTGCTTTTGCAAGAAGAGTGGGCAAATACTGCCAAGTCAAAATGTGCCATGCTGATAGACTCCTACCCAAGAAGACTGAATGCTGTAATTAAATCAAAAGGTGCTTCAACAAAGTATTAGTTTAAGGGTGTTCACACTTATGCAACCAGCTTATTGTATGTTTTTTTTTGTTTTTTATATTTCTCCCCTAACAGATTTGTTTGTTTTTCAATTGAATTGTACAGGTTATAGGTCACATAAAAGGTGGGAAAAGTTTTGAAATGATTTATTGTGGTCTCATTTTTTATATATCACAAAAACCTGGCATTTTAACAGGGGTGTGTAAACTTTTTATAGTCACTGTATTTCCCAGATGTAGGGTAGACCGCAAATTCACTCCAGGGGTGGCACCCATATCCCTTGTGGACAAAGGTAGCTGGTGTTTATCATAGACTCGCTCTGCGAATTACATCCATCTAACCAAGGACACTTGAGGCAACTCATGATTAACATGGCTAGGTTTATATGGGCTCTAGGGCTGCTAGCCTAGTAAACTCCTATGAACCTATAAACCTATGAAGAAAGATCAGACTATGAGAAACAATGGTCATATCAATCATATGAAAACCAAAGTTCTGCAAAAGTAAAATAAATCAGTTTGCTTCACCGGGTGATACCATAGCAAAAGTCTAAGGCAGTGTCTTTTGTACACTCTAATATTCTGACAGAAAAACCCAGTGATGATGATTGCTAAAGTAACATATATTATTTATGAGTTGTAACGTACAAAATAACTCTTTAAAAACATAACTTCCAGTAAGGAATTCAATTTATCAATGCATATGAATTGTATTCAACTCCTACAATAACCCCATGAACATCTGCCATCCATGGAGTTTACTAGTCAAGTAGGGAATAACATCAGATTGCCAGGCCTTTCTTCTGTATCACACGTACACATGCACACCACAGGAATCACTTAACTGTTAACTTAGTTAAAAGCATTTCCTAAGAAAATGAATTTCATGTTTAGTGGATAAAGTCAAAAATAAGCAGACATAACTATTTTCATAAGCAATTTGAAGAGGCTGTCTACAGCCCCAAAATGAAAATGGCTAATGTAGATGTTATTCCCTTTATAAATGTTATTTTATGTACAACCTGAAGCACTAGGCAGTGGTGAAACTCCTTTACTCTCATTTGCTTGTTGCTTTCACAGAAACGGCAGGGCAGACTTACATTTCCAGAAATCTAGTACAGTGGCTTTTTTATTTATAAAAACTAATAATTTTGTATTAGATGAAGAGCTGTGTTTATTACTTAATAAAATATACTGTGGGTGGCAACCCCTACAACGGAAGTATGTAACGTTATTGTGTAATATAACTGTAGAGCAACTCTTTATTCTGTGTTATATGCCAACCCATAACTAGATATTATGAACATGAGAATCCAACCTTGTCTAGCAACTTAGCACAGAGGCTTTTGGCTATGAGGTGCTAATGAACTTCATTATGTAGTCCTGGGTTTGATTCCCTAATTTTTCATGTGCAAACTATATTACCTTGAGTAAAGTCACTTAAGTAGTGCTCCCAGGTACTCCCCAGCAAAAGAGGCATTTGTACCTACTGGGTTTACTTGTTTAACAAATTTAAAAAAATGGTGCACAAACCATTCAGATAACTGAATAAATAACTAAATGAATCTATACAGTAAAAACATTAAGGGTGATTGGGCTCTGGAGGGAGAAATAGAAACGTGCCGACTCCTCGGGTCAAAAAACATAGCCTCATCGGGCTAAAACATGAGATATCAGCCATAATACAACCAAGTTTTGAGCTATGATTTTTTTGAGATCTATATATACTATGACTCAGATTATTCAAGTGGCTTATATGAATTTTGAATGAGAGGAAAGTACAGTTGTGTAAGTAAACTTACATAACAGCAGATGTTCAAAGGATTACTGCTGCAATAGCATTAGCTATAAGGGTTATATCCTGCCAACAATATAACAGATGGCCATCTTCCAAATCTTCAGGGCACCTTCCACACACCCACACTGTCAAGCAGTTCAAGCTGAGCTGACTAAAAGATATGTTTGGGCACCAAGCCCTTCAGAGTTTTCCTGGCAATAGATGCAGGGAGGTTGAGCCCTGAAAGGACAATGCTAAGAATAACAAATAATAAATGTCCAAACCCTGGCATAAAAAAAAAAAAAAAACACACCAAAAAACAAGGAAGATGGAGGTTGGGAGTAGCTACTGCAGCAGTGATCATTCAAACATCTACTGTTATGGTTAAGTTTACTTACACAACTGTACTATGTTCATTATATTGATCACTGCTGCAGTAGCCTTAGCTTTATGGGTAGATTACCCTAGATTACTACATTTGGGAGGTGGAAGGGGAAGAGTCCATCAGCCCCTGCTGAATGGTCCTAGCAAAGCCTGATATGGACCTAGAGAAGGAATCAAGCTCTATAGTGCTTTGTGAAAGTATGCATAGAGGACCAAGTAGCAGCTTCTAGAATACTTACAGAATCCAGCCCTTTTCAAAAAGCCATAGATAAAGCCAAGCCCCTGATAGAGTAGACTTTGCCCTGCCTGGAATAGTTTTTTTATGGTGAGTATAATAAAAGTTAATAGCCTTAAACAACCATTTGGAAATAGTCTGTTTTGACACATGTTGTTTCTTCTTTCCTTCACAAGAAATGAAGAACTGAGCCAAAGATCTGGAAGATTTAGTTCTGGCAGTGCCTGACTTGTCTGCGGATATCCAAAGTACGGAGTATTCTTTCTCCCTAATTTTTAGGCTCAGGAAAGAAAACAAGGAAATGGATAGTTTGGCTTAAAATAAACTTGGATACCACTTTAGTCATTAAAGAAGCATTAACTCTCAAAGAAAACCTGTCCTTTGTGGAAAAGAAGATAGGGCTGACTCACCATAAGAGCTTGAAATGCAGATACTCTTTTTACAGAGGTAGAGCAGTAAAACTGTTTTCCATCTTTTAAGAGCATCAAGTCACCCAAGTCAGCTAGTTCAAATGGAGCAAATGTTAGTTTCTGTATCACAAAATTAAGATCCCAGTGAAGGTGCACTGGTTTAGTTGGAGGCCTTTTGTTCATAACCACTTTCAAAAATATTTTGGCATGAGTCTGCATTGAAAGAGGAGGATCGAAGGGCAGGCATGCAGAAATGGCTGATAAATGAATGGTAACAGAGGAATAAGAATGGCGGTAGGATAATAACTCACACAAATATAGTAAAACCTACAACAACTATCCCTGAATGTGTGCTAGTTATTGTTGTTGGACCAACTAGAAAACCTTTTCCTTTCGCTAATATATAATTTTCTGGTAGCAGGCTTTCTTGCTTCTGTTAATACCTGCTGCATGTCCTCACTAAACAGATTCCTAAAAGGAATTAAGAAGCTATCAGCTAGGCAGTCAGTTGAAGCTGATGTTGGGATGTATCGAACATCCCTATTCTTGTGTGAGTAGATCCAGTCTGTGAGGAAGCATATGATAACTGCCCAGGGCCATTTCCTAAAGAAGACAGCGCTATGGCTGTCTGGGACAGAAGGGAGTCATCACAATGATCTTGGATGAATTCCTTCTGAATCTTCAGAAGTACCCTGGATGTTACTGGAAAGGGTGGAAACAGGGGCATTCTTGTCCAAGGAAAAGGAAAAATCATCTGTCTTCCAGGCTTTCTTGCATGGAGTCCTAGAACAGAATTTTGCCAGTTGATTGTTCAGAGAGGAGACAAAGAGGACTACTTGAGAAACTCTCCGTGGATGGATTAAATCTTGGAAGACCCCTTGATCTAGTTTCAATTTATGAGGGTCTGCCTGGTCCTGCTCAGTTGTCCCTGCCACACAATTTTACTCTGACAGAATGTAGGATGCCTGTAAAGCGAGATTGTGCTGCTAAGCTATATTCCAAGTTAACATGGCTTGTCTGCAAAGAGGTTATGACTTGGTTCCCCTCTTATTTGTTCTTGTACAACATGGCTGTGGTATTGTCTGTAACAACTTGTAGAGGTCCTGGTAACCAAAGATGATTTAGAGGGTTGAGTGTATTGATCAGGACAAGCATCTCTTTCATATTTATATGATTGTGACAGTCCTTGGTGTTTCACACACCCTGCACTTTTATCCCTCCTGAAACTTCTCCGCAAGCAAAGTCCGAGGCATCTATGGAGACTGACTGCTTTGGAACAGGGATTTAAGGATATCTTTTGTCTCCACCAATGACTTCTCTTTTGACAAACCACAGCACTGGGATTTGAAAAGACAAAGAGTGTTGGTGCTGGAACCAAAGAGACTTCAGGTATTGCTGTATATTTCTCATGTGGAGTTTTGCCAGGTGTGTCATAAGAATCATAGAAGCCATTAGACCCAACATCCTGGGATATTCCCTCAAAATGACACAGGTTTAAGTGGAAAACCTTAGAAATAGATCTTGATATAGATCTATTTTTCATAGGTTCATACATAAGTATTAGGCTAGCTGCCCTTGCTCGAATTAACCAATGTAATTTGGTAAGAGATTGGCATTATCCATCCCATGGTTGATAATTACATATTAACTGGATCATGCCATAGATAATTTGAGGGGACCCATGCATGGTATAAAGCATTTAGGAACAGCCTCTGTCCAGTAGTAGTACAGGGTGGGCAGTCCAGGGGTAAATTTTCTGTTTCACATTCATAGATCCAAGTTGTGCTTGAAAATGGACAGGGATGAACTTTGCTTTATGTAGATGGGGAGTCTATTTCAGAGCAGCAATATCATCTACCAGATATACCTGTCCCCCATAAACCACTCTGTTGATAATGCAGAAGAGGTATAGATCTGTACACTGAGTATTTTGATGCCATTTGACTTGCTGACATGCAGTAAATCCATCAGTACTGGGTCAGAAAATACCTTGCATGTTAGACACAGATCACTTCTTAGACGTCTGTAGAATATCAAGTATAGTGACAGGGCTTTGAACTGGTCCACGTAGAACATGTTGTTTAGGCTTTGTATCCTTTTAGTAAGATATCTCTATGAGCATTCCAGCTGTTGTATGTGTCTGGTCAGATACATGCCAAAGGGGGCATTATATTCAATGATTGGCCTAATGAGGGCTGGGTAAAGGGAGACAATGACATCCCTAGATCTAGACTCAATCTCTTTGTTTATAAATTTGTATTTATTTATTTATTTAACATTTGTTGACCAGGATTGTCCGACTAGGACAGAGCCTATTTTCAGCGGAGGCCTGAGGAGAAACACTCCAGATGCATGTCTTTGGAAAGTGGTAGGAAACCAGAGTACCCAGGGGAAGTCCACGGGATCACAGGAAGGACATGCAGACTCCACACAGAAGGAATCTCAGCTGAGAATTGAACTGGAAAACCTCTTGCTGTGAGGCGACAACCTTAACTGCGGCACCACTGTGCCACCCAAGTTCTGCAGTATAGAATGACACATGATATTTAAAAGTTCGGTCACTGTCCAGATACGTTCTCAAATCCCAAACAACTGGGTTAGTTCTTACGGGTCTATTGTTAATGTGGTAGTTCCCTGGGATATATAACTTCCAAAAGGATACAATAATGCATTTTTGGCATTTAGTTTCAGTCCATGATTTTGGCACCAATTATTTATTTGGGACAAACATTCCTGCAGGACAGCTAAGTTATTTGGATATTCAATGACTGATCCTGGCTTGCACTCACCTATAAACTTATTCAGCCATAGCATTTGGTATTGGCTTTTATTTCAGAAAAGTAAAAGCCAAACAGGAGAGGTCCCAGCATGGGACCTGGGGGAATCCACTGGTGACTGGTCTCTTTGTGGAGGTAAATTCCCCTATCTTGATTTCCTGTGTCCTAGCTGTGAGTCAGCTGGCAATCCGGTGGGTGACATAGGGGTTTACTACCAGCTTATTTAGCTTTTCTACTCTACATGAGTGGGAAATTGAGTCAAATGCTTTGGCCAGGTTGAGGTATGCAGTGTTCCATTTTGCCTTCATCCATTGCTGTGATGAACTTTTCAAAAAATCCACCAGGTTGACTAAGCATGGACTGTCCCTGACAAATCCAAACTAAGATAGGTCCAGTGTTTCAAGCATCCCTGTATCCTGACTGATTAGTTCCATGACAAGTCTTTCCATGGCTTTGCATATGACGCTGGTCAGACTTATGGGTCTATAATTGCCTGGATCTGTGGAAGGTCCTCCCTTATGTAGAGAAATGACTGTAGATGTTCTCCATTCACTTGGTACAAAACCTATATAGAGGCATAGAATGAACACTGTTGTTAGGGGTGTCACTAAATGGTGCTTCATGCTATTTAAGACACATACAGGGAAATTGTCAGGACCCATCAATGCTGTATTTTTGGTTTTGATAGCACTTTTAAGACTTGGTCTTGTATGCTAGCTGGAGGCAAGCCAGTTTCAGTTATATCTTGAAAAACAGATAGAGGGGTAAAGGCACAGCTAAATTTATTATTTTATTTATTTATTTATTTATTAATTTTAGATGTATTTATTTAATTTTCCTGAGGAAGAAAAGCTGTTTGAACTGAGGTGTCTAGCTGGCATCTGAGGAACACAATCCTGTGAGAAGCAGTCAAGAAAGACTCTTGAATGTTCCTTTGGAATCCTAGCTTGTGTAAGAGATTGCTTATCTAAGAGAGAAATTCCTGACAATTTGAAAAATGCTCTGCCGTTATAAGCAAGTCATATACATATGGAAAAATGTGGATACACTGTAGCCTGCAATCATCTACAACATGAGCTAGACACTTTGCGAACATTCTTATTGCAGAGGATAGTCCAAAGGGTAAGGCAGAGAACTGATAATGTGATCCAGGCAGGCACAAAACCTTAAGGCAAGTCTAAAGTCTGGCTAGATAGGGATGTGATGATAAGCATCTTTTTAGGTCTAGTGTAATCAGGAAAGTTGAAAGAGGAAGAATAAGTAACAGGTTGTAAAGTGGCATCATTTTGAATTTGGGCAATATAACAAACAGGTTTAGGAAAGAAAGATCCAAAACAGTTCTCCAAGCACTTTCCTTCTTTGACACTAAGAACAGCCTTGAATAAAACCCTCCCCACCTGGAAAGAAAGATCCAAAACAGTTCTCCAAGCATTTTCTTTCTTTGGCACTAAGAACATCCTTGAATAAAAACCCTCCCCACCTGGAAAAGAGGATATGGTTCTATCACTCCTTAGGACAGCATGTGATAGAAAACCAGAGAAAACAAAAGAGTCTGATCTGGAAGATGAAGAATGACCCCCTGGAAAGGAAGCATTTCCTCCCACTGCTATCTGTAACCATGATGAATGATCTACTGAACCCATTTGTCTGAAACTATTGCCAAAGAGAAAACTGGAGAGTCATACTTTCTGAAATAAAAAGATGCCAGGGTGGGACAGGGTAACACGGTCTCTTGAATAGTCATTCAGATGTTGGACTGTCCTTAGTTTTGGGAGGTTCAAGGCTTCTTTTTGGAACCCCCTTGCCATTTCTTCTTAAGCATCTGTTTGCCTGTATTCTTTGATACTGTTTACTCTGATTTTTGCCAAAATTGAATGAGGAGTTAGAGAATCTTCTTCTGGCTTTTTCCTGGTTAGGGGTCACCACAGCAGATCACCTGTCCACTCATGATTGGCAGTGGAGTTTTTACGGTGTCAAGTTGCCAGCCCAGAGCCCAACCTTCCACAGAAGGTACACACATGCATGCACTCACACCTAGGGCTGATTTAGAGTGTCCAATACACCTACAGCATGTCTTTGGGAGGAAACCGGAGCACCCGGAGAAAACCCACACGACCACAGGGAGGACATGCAAACTCCACACAGAAGGCACCCTGGCCAAGGATCGAACCGGAGAACTCTTGCTGTGAGGCGACAACACTAACCGCTGCACCACAGTGGCATTAGAGAATCATTTAGCAAATTTATAAAAGGAGGGCTGAAAAATCATAGTAGTTTCCCTGGATCAGCCTACCCCTTTCATCACATGCTCTGATCACATCTACTGCACAGTGGGCAAAAACTAAATCTCAATCCATAGGGGAATTTAAAATCTTACTTGTAACATCATCAGGGAAGTTCTGAGAATGTAGCCATGCAAACTTCCTTAAAACAGTACCAGTGGCCAAAGCCCTGGAAAAACTATCAACAGAGTCATACAGAGACTGTAAACAGAAGAGATTAAACAAAATTTCCTCATAGGATGAAATTGCAGATAAAACATTCCTCACACTTTAACCATAAGTCAGACAGTCTTTTACATATGGGCCTGACAATTCAAAATTCTGAAAATCAGGGTTGAAAAATTATACACTTTTTCACCAAACATATCAATAATTTTCTCATCCTTATCAGAAAGAGAACAATTTGAATTAATTATGTTTTAGCAGCACTGGGATCAACTAAAGTTATACCTAGCTGCTGGGTCAGGTTTGTGAAAAGTGTATAAAAACTTAAAAGACTGAAGAACTTTATACCTCCAATCTGCCTTTATAAGGCAGCTGGCTAACTATCAGGAAAATTGCAGGCAGTACCACACACATCCTCTAAAGCAGACAAAACAGGAGGAATAGGTGTAGGTTCTGGAAATTCCTTCTGTAACAGCTCAGCATTTTCTAAGGAATAAAGAAACCTCAGTGTTCTCTAACTGAAAACACTGGCACAGTCTATCAAGTTTCTCAGAGAAAGAGAAACCCCCAGAGGGAGAATCAGACAATGAGCTATCCTATGAGTCAGTATCAGTAATGTGAGAAGAAAACCCTATTATCTGTACCCTAATCTTCCTGTTCAGATTCAGAATCTTGACTCTCTTCAGAAAAAGAGGTATCATCTTTCTTTTACCAGAAACTACTTTTCAAGAAGGATCAATAGCCTGAATTAAACCCTGAGCCAGACCCAGTAAACTACTCCTAAGGAAATGCGAAAAGGTGTTGACACATGCCTAATACTCTTGTTTTTTTTGACAAGAAAAAAGGGGCCAACTGTGTTACTAACGGCAACAGCATCTTCCCCTGGGATAGGCAGAGCATTCTGACAAAACAGGAAAGACTTTCCTGTTTCTTCTCCCAGGACTGACATGAGTGGCTCTGTCTTGCCTACTGAGGGGACCCCAACAGGTGCTGAGGAAATGGCTAACCTCCAGACTATAGTGGCTGTAGGTGGTACACCAGAGGAATCTGGGGTAAAAGATGAGCAGTGGTCTGAGGTACAACAAATGGCCAGAGTAGAGTCATCCTCCTGTGGCTGAGGCATGTTGCTGTACTGTTGTGGCAGCAAACGCTGTTTGCTTTACTTTTTCATTGTCTTCTCTTATCAAAATTTTTTTTTGAAAGTGGTTTTGTATATGAGAGCTCCAAGAAAACTGGAGGTTCTTCCTTCAGATTATTATTTTGTGCTATGGAAACTAACACTTGTCCCATTTAAACCAGCTCATCTGGCAGACTTGAGGTTCTTAACATGGAAAAATGTTCTACTGATTGCTCTGACCTCTGCAAGAACAAAATCTGAATTGCATGCTTCTATGAAGAGCCAACCCTATCTCACTTTTCACAGAGACAGGGTTTCTTTGACAACTAATCCTTCCGAGTTTACTTTAAGACAAACTTTCCATCTCCCTGTTTTCTTTCCTGAACCTAAAAATGAGGGAGAAATGATTTTCCATACTTTGGATGTCCACAGACAACTCAGTAACTATCTTAACAGAACAAAATTTGTAATATCTTTGGATCAGTTGTTCATTTCTTGTGAAGGTAAAAAGAAGGGACAATGTGTCTAAACAGACTGTTTCCAAATTGTTGTCTTAAGCTTTAACCTTTAACCTGGCATAACCTTTAGTTATTCTCACCACAACAAAGCTATTCCAGGCATGGTCAAGGCGTGTTATACAAGAGCCTTGGCTTCTTCCATGGCTTTCTAGAAAGGGTTGGAGTCTAGAAGTACTCTAGAAGCAGCAACGCGGTCCACTGTACATATTTTTGAAAAGCTCTACAAGCTTGATTTCTTCTCTAGGTCTACATCAGTCTTTGCTAGGACTATTCTGCAGGGGTTTCTGGCCTCCTTCCCCTTCTACAACCCAAATATAATAAGCTAGGGTAATCTACACATACAGCTACGACTGCAGAAGTGATCAATGTGATGAACATAGTACAGTTATGTAACTCAACGTATCATAATAGTAGATGTTGAAATGATCGCTGCTGCAGTAGCCACTCCCTCCATCCCCTTTTGTTTTTTGGTTGCACTAGGGTGTGTATATATATATATAGTTTACTCCTAGGTATGTCCTCTCGGGACTCAGCCTCCTTCTCTCAAATAGCATGAATGCGCTGAAGGGTTGGCACTCAAATCTGTCTTTTTATGCAGCTCAACTGCCTAATGGTTTGAGCAAGTGGAAGTTGTCCTGAAGCTTTGGAAGCTGATCAGCTGTTATATCCTTAAAAGGATATAAGCCATATGGCTAAGGCTACTACAGCAGTAATCAATCTAAAGAACATCCCTGTCATCAGAGGAAAGGATGGAAAGGCTTACAGACACATTCCTAACAACTGAAATGAAAAGGCATTCTTCTTCTAGGATTTTGTGCAAGGAGTCCAATATCAGACAATCCAATCAATTTGAGGAGTTCCTCACAGCTGGATCAATTTCTGGAAGACTCCAGGGCTCAAAATCCATACATGAGCATCTGTCCTGGTCCTGCACAACTTATCTGCAACAACATTTTGTTCTGACAGCAACAACATTTTGCTCTGATGGAATGCAAGTAGCCTGTAGGGATAGAATGTGCTGAGTTGATAGGTTGCACGCTTCAACAGCTGTCTGCATGGGTGGGTAGGATCTGCCCCCCTCCCCCACATCGTTTATGTACCACATCACTTTGGTGTTGTCCGTGATTACTAGTGGAGGGCCTGGAACTCAAAAATGACATAGATATTTGAGAGCACTTATTAGATCCATTATTTCTTTGAGATTTAATCACCTTGTAATTACTTGTAGCTAGTTTTTAGGCATGTTTCTGGTACCTTTTCACTCATGGCTAACTAAAGTGTATTTTTACTTTAAGAATAGATCTGAATCACATTGTAATTACTTGTAGCTACTTGTTAGATTTGTTTCTGGTACTTCTTCACTTGTGGCTAACTAAAGTGTGATTTTTACATTAAGAAGACTGAGACTGCAATTCTAGTGGTAGTAGAAAGGTAGTCTGGTGTATCTGAGTTAGGATACACATAGGTAGGCTTAAGTAAGAATTATTTATAGCTAACTGTTTGATTTGTTTCTGATATCCTTTCACTTTTCCCTAACTAAAATGTGTGTTTACATTAAGAAGACTGGATCATCAATTGAAGTGGGAGAAGAAAGGTAGCCTGGCCTGTCTGAGCTGAGACAAACACAGAGGTGCTTAATGTGACAATTACTAGTTGAAGCTAGTTGGTACCTTGGCTAACCAAGGTGTGTTTTACATTAACAAGACTGGGTCTACTTTTCTAGTGAGAGAAGTAAGACAGCCTGATCTTTCCGAGCTGAGAAACACACAGGGAGCCTTAGAATGAAATTGTTTCATCAGCCAAAGGGCTTTTTAGGGACTTCGTTATTCTGTGTTAATCTGCACTTGAGAGCTATGCCTGCTGGGCTTTTACATTAAGAAGTTTCAGGATCATCGGACTTCTTGCAGAAGATGTTTACCTGGTCTCTCAGAATTGGGAAGCACTCCAGGGAGTTCAAACTGTAGTTTTTATTGGCCAGGCAGCTTTGGAATTAGTTTTCAGCTTTTTTCTGTCTGCTATAAATTATGTGTGTTTGCTTGGAGCTGTTCACTGCATAGCAGTGATGCCCTGCATAGTAGCAAACCCATAAAGCTAGTACTTAGGAATTTTAACTTGTTAACACAGAAATGCTTTGCATGGAGCTAAGCTTAGGACAGCTAATTAGCATGTCAGAGAGCACTAGTACCAGATCATAGTATTATCTAACATCTAGCCTTAACCCCAGCTACCACTCAGGTTACTCTTGCAAAACCAAGTCCCTAAACCATTATAGACCAACCCTAATTCAAGTCCTGGCAACATGGATATGTAATTTCCTAATGCCTCTGTGGCCAATTTGGTAGATATGGGTATCCTGAGATAAGGTGGTAGTTGTCTCATGTACTCAGACAACCTTTTAATCCTTAAAGAAACTAACATAGTACGCAAGAGTTGTACATACATAACTTCCTTGGAGGCAAAAATTTCACTTACAAACAAGGTTTTCAAGAACACACACACTACATCCTTCACACATCCCGCACACCACACACATATACCTTGTTATGCTAAGGAACTTAAAAGAAACCTTCCCAAACCTCAAAGACCCCCAAGGCATCAAAGAGCAACACCTGTCTGCAGCAATCACTAAAGCACACACCTAAATCAACACCTAGCAGCACACATAAGCCTATACCTAATGAACCCCAAGAACAAATCCCATAAGTCAAACAAACACTTTATCTATTACTCTTGTCATAGGGAATCCTATTATATAACACACAGATGCCTCTCTCACCAGGCTGGACAAGGAGAATGGGTTGTTGCCTGTTTGGAGCTAGGATCTGCAATATCATGCATGCACAAAAGTCACCGTACCACAGGTACCAATATGATTCTATTATAGTCTATGTGGGTGTAAATGACCTGAGACATATCTCACTGGACTATATGAAAAGAGACATTATGGACCTCTCAGAATATGTGTCAAAGACAGCTATGTGCCTTGCACTGAGCAGCCTGCTAACGTCTCCAAAGATGATGCCACTGCATAAACAGAAAATTATTGATTTTAATAACTGGTTTAGTGTTTGGTGTCACTCCAGGGGACTCCAGTATCTATTAGCATCAGAGGACATGGTTAATAGACCAACAGCAGCATAGACAGGAGATAAAGATGGAGGTGGAGATGTCTGGATCTAAGTTAGCAACAAATACAACTTCATTAAATAGGATGATGCCCTTGGGCACATCCCCATCCAAGTCTCCATAGACAAGGTTTCTTACCACGTCATGGCCAGCAAAATGACCCATGAAGCTCACAACTCTTAACTAGGCCTATGACAGGCACTCAAAATCCAGCCAAATACTCTCTTAATAGGAGACTTTAACTACCCTCTATAAACTGGGAAATGTGCACTGCCACTAACTCACAAGCATGTTTCTCGAACTTTATCAACACAAACACCCTGGACCAGATAGTGTGCACTCCAATAAGAGGACCAAACACATTGGATCTAGTACTCACCAACATGGGACAGCATTCCACAACCCCCCCCCCCATGTCACATCCTCATTGGTGAGTTGGACGCCAAAGCTATCTCATTTGAAATAAAAATCAACCTGAAAAACCCAACTAAACCCATAAGAGTTAGGAACTATTCTAAAGCAAACTACATCCTATTAAGTGACAATTTTCAAAATTCACTGCTCCCCCAACCCTGAGAACAGTTACCTATTTAGAATTATTTACATAAACCTTGTAACATTTTAATGGCTGCACTGAGTCTGCTGTACCTACCAGAAGTAAGCCCAGATCTAACATGAAAAACAAACTCCACTAGTGGAATCCTTACCTTAACAGAGTATATAACAAAAGAAAACAAGTCATGGCCAAAGTCAGAAAGAACAACTCTCATAGAGATAAAAGTGCTCTTATTCAACTAAGCAAGAAACTAAGAGGTCTAATAAAGTCCAACAAAGCCAGTTATGAAGTCAAAATAGCCACTAAGTACAATCACAAGATCTTTTTCAGCCTTTCAGGAACCTTAAAGGTATCACTCAGCAGTGTGCAGAACCAGTGGTAAATTTCACAACCTTCACTGGTATACAACAATTCTACAAGCTGATAAATTTAGCTCCCCAACACACTTCCCCTATCCACCGTGCATACGTACCTGATGTGGGATTGTGATGAAAGTGAAAAAATAATGCCAACAGTAATGTGTTCTATTTTGTTGCTCCTAGACAGTACTCTGCCCCTACACAAGCTATAGTAACCTTCTCTGTATACCCCTGAGGTCTGTGAGAAAAGTAAAAGACAGAAAAACTACTGTCCTCAGCCCAAACACAAGCTATAATGACCTCCTATGCAGCCCTCTGTATTTTGACTGTGATAAAAATTAAAGAAGTGCTAACCACACAGTTTCCACCACCCCCATAATCTACAGCACACATCTGGGCAGGGCTGGTTTTGCAATAGGTGTGGTTGAGAGCAGAGGCCATAATCATTTTTTCCCAGCCAGTAATAGCTTTTGTGGGGCCCCCACAAAGCCAAGGGTGATTAAGTTTCCCTAAAGTCACATGTATTACAGGTACCTAAAGCTGACTATGTTATTAGCTTCACTGAGGAGAATGCAGCCAAGGCCACTATGTCAGTGGTAAAATATTTAATGGAATTGTGAAGCCTGATATTTGGTAAAGCATTGATACTATAACCAGAGATATATCTGAATTTTAAAGGAGATACACATAAGAGTTATTACCCACCTGGTTTACTAAGTATACAAGATTGCTGTACTAGCTTTTGTTGGTTTGAAAGATGTTACAAACAATCAAAATAAGAAAACTTGCTGTGGTTGGGGGCCCGAGGAACAATGCCCCAAGCAACTGTAGGGTTCACTGGTGCCTAAAGTCAGCTATGCTATTTCAGAAGACATTTACTAAAATATCTGCCCTGGTAAATTGCATTCTGGATCCTAGCCCTCCTTGTTGAAAAGTTTAAATAAATGGAGGAAGGATATTAGGACATATATACTACAGAAGACAGTTTTTGAAAGTCAAGAATTAAGTACATCTAAGGAGGAAAAAGAGGTGAAAAGAGGTCCCAGAAACTGTGTATACTGTTTTTTGTTTTGTTTCATACACAAAAAAACATAAGTATGAAGAGACAAATCTAAGGAAATGTTGTCTTGGTCCACAAACAACACAATACCACAACAAAGACTTGGCCTTAAACTTTTATTGGATCAATTTAGTGTTTGCAATTATTCAATTATTCAAGCTTTCAGAATAGCATGAGCCCTTCATTGTAAGTTATTAAGATATTGAAGTTAAATACAGTACATAAATATCCACGTGTGCCTAGAAAGGGAAGTACATCAGGTCTTTCTTATTAGCTAAAAATGACACTTGAAAATGTCAGTGTGGAGAAAGTGTGTAGCTTGAAAGCTTAGTATGACAAGTAAAGCTCAAAGACAGACAGAGTGTGTGCATGATTTGTGGTGTGTGTGTGTGTGTGTGTGTGTGTGTGTGTGTGTGTGTGTGTGTGTGTGTGTGTTGCATGTGCATATGAGACAGAGAGAGACTGAAACTTTAGAAACTAAGTGTTGGCCCACCATAAAACTAAAGGTTCTCCCTGCATTAAATTGGAGCCAGTGTTTATTTAGAAGTGAAGGTAACCACTCCAGAGACAAGATATTTGCAGCAGGTTAGTTAAATCCAGAGATGGAAAGCAATAAGTTATACTATGCAAACACACAGCCTCTGTGAAATAGAGGTTTCACTACCAGGTTTCTGTACCATACAGAAGTACTAGCCACACCACTGTTTTGTGCACCATGATAGCCTCTTTGGCATTCATCTGGCACACACTATTGTTGATATACTGTGCCATTTGGCTGCAGCTCCTCTGATTCTAGCTTTAACCCTCACATTCAAATTTCTACTCTCCTCAACCACCCCTCCCAGATACTGGGAGTTACTCTGCTATCTTCCTGTGTATCAGTTTTTAGCTTCTTCAGATTTCACCTATTTGCTGCCATCACAACTGTCTTATCTGTACTCAGTTTTATCCTGTGTGCCTGCAGCTTTGAATTCCAGTTCCATATCGTTTGGTAAAGTTCTTGTTCAATGTTTGCTTTTAATGCCACATCATCTGCATTTAGCAACTTTGTTGATCTATCCCTCCATCCTGTTGCTAATGTAGCCGATCACTGGTAAGAACAACAGTGGGCTTAGAGCTGAACCCTAATGTACATTCAGTTCCACAGGGGAACCCCTCTGTGCATCTAAATAGTGTGTCTTTGCTGTTTTGTGTCATAACACCCAGCAACGCTGGGCCAATAAGCTATTGGCTGACTGGTGTCCAGCTGCCCAGCTTGGGTTACATAGGTTAGCTCTGCTTAGCAAAAGCTGGATGTAAAGCCAACCTGCCAAATATGAACTACGGATTGCTAAACTCATTATAGGTTTATTGACACAATGCAAGTTTGGAAGTGGATGGCATGATAGTAAGAAGAATGCTGGACATTCCCTTTATCCAGGAGACAAGGTGGAAAGGCAGTACAACAAATCCACTTGGCTTGGGATCCAGAGTCTACTACCCATGTGGAGGCAGATGAGAAATGCTGTGGGAAGTGTAGTGTGGGAGAAACTTCAGAAAACAGTGGGGTATGTCATCAGGATTACAGACATACCCATGGCAATCAGACTACATTGCAAGGATAAGGCAGTGTTCATAATCTTAGCCTATGCCCCACAGTAGGGTTGTGCTAGTGATGAATAGAGAGCACTGGTTTATCAGTTGCAGAAGCTACTAGATAAAGCAGGACAACATGAGGTGATGATGATATTGGTGCTTATCTTCGGACAGGTAGAACAGGATATGTGGACTGCCTGGGTCCACAAGGATAGGCTAACAGAAATAAAGATAAAAGGCCATTCTGGACTTCTGTCTGGCAAATGACTTGATGGTGGCCAACACATGGTTCACTAAGAGAGAGAGAGAGATGGTCACTTGATCACATACAAGAGTGTCCAACATGCAACTCTGGTAGACTTCCTCCTAGTAAGAAAAGGGCATCTGGGTAGAATCAGAGCAAAGATCATCTCCAGTGAAAACTCAGCCCATAGCATAAACCTCTGGTGCCCAGAGAAGGCTCTAAGCTCAACACAGACTAGGCTGTAGACTTGGAAATTGACTGGAATGAAACCATGGGAGTTTAAGGAAATATTTAGGGGTCTAGCACCTCAGAAAGACGAGGAAATAGAGTAAGCTGAAGAAGAATGGCAGCATCTCAAACTAGTATGTGTGAGGCCTACATGGAAATAAGGAACATAAGGAAATCTGGTGGTGGAATGCAGTCATTCGGGAAGTTATAAAAAAAAAGAAGGACTGCAGGAAAAAGTGAGAGAAAAGATATATTAGGCTAAGAAGTAATATTGGTTGGCTAACAAAGAGGCTAAGAGAACAGTCACAATAGGAAAGAGCAAGGCATCAGAGGCATTCTACCTGCTTCAGAGAAGTGACTCAGCAAATGACACAAAGAAGCTCTATCAGGTTCAAAGGCAAATGCAAAAAGATTAGGAAGGAAGTCACCTGACACCCTTCATAGGGGCTGTTAGCAATAACTTGCTCACTAGTCCAAGGGGCATCAAAGGCAGATGGAAGGAGTACTTCCAGCAACCTCTGAATGAAGAAAACCCCAAGGAAGAAGACAAGATGGAAAGTAAATCAAAGCCCCATACATAATCTATTGTTTAACAGAAAGAAAAACCCTCCCTAGAGGAAGTAGAAACAGGACTAAATAAAATGAAGTCTGTGAAACCAGCAGGCTCAGATGAGATCCCAGCAGATATGATCAAACTTTTGAGTAACTTATGGAAGAAATTGCTCTAAAGAGTACTCATAGCTCTATGGAGAAAAAGGTACATCCCAGAGGACAGGAAAATAAGTATTCTAGTGCCAGTGTATAAGAACTGAGGGAACATTCACAACTGTAAGCACTACAGAGGTACTCAATTTCTATCACACTAAATAAAAGTGCTGGAGAAGGCAACTGATAAATAAGGAAAGAAGTCGGGGATGAGACTGAAATTGGTCCAATGTGATCAATACTTTACACCAGTTAACAAATTGTATAAACAAATCGTTAGAAGGGAAGATAGGAGTTTGAATTCTGATCAGAATGCAGAGCAACCAACCCACTGTTTGCAGTGTGACAGAAAGATGACAAGAAACTAGAGATGAGGAAAGAATGCAACTGTACATTCCTAAACTTGGAGAAAGCATATGCTAAGCTCCCAAGACAGTTGCTTTGGACAATCACACAGTAGTTCAAATCATAGAAGCATTGGTAGAATTGCTTTTGAAAGATATGAATGCAGAAACTCAAATGTATGCCATTATTTAGAGACTGTAAGCTTTTACAACTGACCAGAAAAACACAAACTGATGAGCAAATCAAAATAGAGACAAACTCAAGGATATTCATAATTCTGAACTTACCTGCTTACGAATCAGAGACAAACATAATGGGACATTTTTTAAATATTATTGTAATTTACTTAAAAGTTACTAGAACAGCAGGTTTGCATCAATGTGCATTTTCTGAATAAAAAGTATGAAACTCCGTCATTCCTGACTGGCTGTAATTCATTTAAAAGCTAATAGAACAACATCAACATGCATTTTCAGAACAATAAACGTACAAACCTGTAATGTCTGGCATTCCTGATTGATTGTAATCCTGAATGATTTACCACAAAAAAAAAACAAAATGTTATGAGGGACAGGACAATGGAACATTAGAGTTTGCTTTGACCTGCATTTCCTGAACAATAGCAAGGAAGAAACTGAAGTGATGGATTATTAATTAACTATATCCCTCAGTGATTTACAAGGAAAAATCAGGGGTTTTATTAGGGGATGGTACAAAAACATATCTCAATTTATTTATTTATTTATGTTACATTTGTTGACCGGGCTAATCTAACTGGATATATGTCCATTTTCAGTAGAAGCCCAGGGAGATAAGCTCCGAGAACACAAATTTCATAACACAATGCACAATGCAGGTACAATACAGAATTTAACAAAGAAGGCAGCTCATTGTATAGCTATTTAACAAACTTTCTCATATGTATTACGGTAAATATCCACAGAAGATGTCAGTAACATTATCGAGAAGGTAAAGGTGTCACTGTTATTAAGGAAAATAGGACTTGTTAATGAGAAGTAGAGGGTAAGCAGAACCTAGTAAGAAGAGCAAGTTTATTAGTCAGGTTTAGTACAGGGGCATAACCAGTGAGTTCTGAGGAAAAGTTTGTTTGTTTTTGAAAAGTGAGATAGAGGACAGTGATGAAAGTTCACTGGGAAGAAGGTTCCAGGATTTTCCAACAGTATTAGAGAAGAGAGAGTCATCAGCCGTGTTGTTACATTTACAAATATTTACTAAAAGGTTATGTGATGAATGTTTTAAGATTATTATAGGGGATGATGAGGGTAGATAGTATTGGAAGGTTGGTAAAGGGTCTTGTGGGCAATGGTCATTTGGTGGAATTGGTGTTGGTGGAGTTGGTGGTCAGTACCATGGACAGTCTGCAAAATCATAGACAGTTAAGAGGAACAGGGACATTATATAAAATTCAGGAACCAATGGCAGTAAATACATTTGCAAGACAAATGCCTTGCAAATGTGTCCACTGGTCATAAGAGTATCACTGACAGGATTTAAAAATAAATAAATAAATAAACCAACTTACCTCGGTCTCCCAGGCTACTGCTGCACCTGTTCTCCTACTACACATTTCTTTTCACTGTTTAATTTGTGTGGGCTTTCAGCACCTCTCCACAAGATGTTATTCTCCTAGAGGAACCTTTCCGCCCTTTATTTATTTGTTCATGTATTTACTTACTTTTGATTAAAGAAATGGGAAAAATAAATAAACAAGGGGCAGAAATGGACTTCTAGATGAGAGGTGCCCTAGACAGGCACCTTATTTGCCTGTGTGTTTGGCCATCCATGGCACTATTTCATCACAGCATTTCAAGTAGTTTACAATTTGTAATGTATATTGCTAGCAATGTTTCAGTAGAACTGTGTTGTCAGTTCAGATGTTTTGTTTGGTGCTCAAATGCACCCTGTTAAGCTGCCTGCCTAAAAGACTCTTAAAAAACTTTTTTATAATGAAAGTCATTTTAGAAATGTACAACACCTGTTCTCAGCTGCCCTTATATTTCTTATTGAAATAGTCATGTTATATGTGGTGGCACAGTGGTGCAGCAGTTAGCATTGTCACCTCACAGCAAGACGTTCTCCTGTTCGATTCTCTGGTGGTGTGCTTTCTGTGTGGAGTCTGCATGTCCTGCATGAATTCATGTGGGTTCCCTCTGGGTGTGCTGGTTTCCTCCCACATTCCAAAGACATGTATCTGGAGCATTTCTCCCTGGGTCTTTGCTGAAAATGAACTCTGTCCAGTCAGATTTTCCTGGTCCTGGCCACCATCTGGAATTTGCCCTTTTCCCCACTGTAGGTGTGATCTCAGAGTTGGTATATTTAGTTGGGGGGTGTGGTGTGTGTAGTCCCCCACCTTAGGGCATTTTAAATTTTATGTTTTTTTTTTTTTTTTACAGTGGCTTGATTGGCCTACTGTTGGTTTGCCATAGTTAAAATTTAATTTAAAAATCTGTTAGATGGATAGCGGCTTCAATAAACAGAGGTTTGATGAATTGCTATTTGTTGAATAGCAATTCAATAAAGTGATATAAACCTGTGTGTGTGTGTGTGTGTGTGTGTGTGTGTGTGTGTGTGTGTGCGTGCGTGCGTGCGTGTGTGTGTGTGTGTATATATATATATATATATATATATATATACACACATACATATATATCAGCAGACAAAATAATCAAAAAGAAAATATAATGCATTCTGTAAGAGATGATTTTTGTTATGACAGAATCTACAACAATAAAAGATGAATAATTTATATAGAGATAGGCTAGAATGTGTTACATAAGAGGTGGGAGAGCAGTAGGTGATGCAGGGGGAGTAGAAAAACATGATGCACTTGCTAATTTTGCCAAATTTCAACTGGTATTGCCTGTTTTTCTAATTTAATCACTGTTTGGATTTGGATCAGCAAAGCATACCCTGAGCTTATCCTAGTTTCTGAAGCTAATGATTACAAGTCCTTTTTTAGGCATGTTGAAAAATTGAGAAACAATTCAAGTCATTGTTCTGAAGTTATCTGTAACGGTGCCTTTTATTCCAGTCCAAAGGATATTGCTAACGTTCTAGCAAGTACATTTACTGCCATCTTCTCTCTTGGAAATATTATTCTCACTCTAACCATCCCCTAGTCACATACCCATCCATCTTAAAGAATAATCTTTTTAAAACAATCTTCGATAACAAATACAGTGCTTCCATGGATCCCAATAATATGTCAGCTTATCTAATAAACAGTATCAAGGAAACCCTTGCTGATCCTCTCCTTACGTTGTTCAACCTATGCCTATTATAGGCAATGTCCCTGAATCCTGGCAAACTACAGAAATGAGGAAGCCCCAACACTGACCCAGGAAACTACAGAGTCATTAGCCTTATGAGTGTTGCCTGAAAAACCATGGAGCACGTCATCACCAACCTCATTAATCATGACATTAAAAATTGGATATTACTCAACCCACATACATTCAGAATTATTAAGGGCAAGTTATGTCTGCTTAATCTTGCAAGCTCTTTGAAAATAGTCACACAGGCAGTGGCCAAGGAATTGACATCATTGCACATAACTAAATTGTAAATAAGCTAATGGCCTGAAATATTGATCCCTATGTGATGAGATGGATTGCAAACTGGCTAAAGGACAGAATGCACATTGTCAGAGTTGGTGATAACCCTCAGTCAGGGAAAAGCTAACCAGTGGTGTTCAAACTAAAAGCCAAGAAATGCAGTATCATGTCAAGCAGTAAACAGCAAATTCCTGCAACCTATTGTATCAGTAATACCCCAATTACACCATGGACTTGGGCACATGGTTCAAAAAATCCATCTCCTTTGATCAATATGTCGCAACCATAGTTAGAGTATCCTTATAAATCTCATAACCACTCACCAAAGGCATCTCTTCTAAAACCAGAGAAGTTATTGTTCTGGTTATACACATTATCGAATGTAACACACCTTGTAGTATGAATCTCACCTGACATACTAAAAAAATCAAAACACCTCGGAGGTTCCTGATGAAAAGGATCTCTGGCACAAAAAAATCTTAGCTATCAGGAGAGGCTGAAATCCTTTCCCCTGAACTCCATGTCCCCATGAGGGGAGACATGTTTTGCACTCCATGTTCCCATGAGGGGAGACATGTTTTGCACTCCATGTTCCCATGAGGGGAGACATGCTTTACACTCAATGTCCCCTTGAGGGGAGACATGTTTTGCACTCCATGTTCCCATGAGGGGAGACATGCTTTGCACTCAATGTCCCCATGAGGGGAGACATGTTTTGCACTCCATGTTCCCATGAGGGGAGACATGTTTTGCACTCCATGTTCCCATGAGGGGAGACATGCTTTGCAGTCAATGTCCCCATGAGGGGAGACATGCTTGGCTTATTGTGCTGTCTGTAATCCTATCATCCATGATCTTCTTTTTTCTAAGTAAATCAAATAGTGCAGCAAATATTAGAACAAGAGATCCCATTCTACATCAGAAAATAAATAAAACTAATAGGAGGAATAGATTTATCATCAGCACCTCCAATACAATGAAATAGTCTCTCTCGTGTGTGTCAGGCAGTGTGACTTACAACTGACCTTCATATATAGCTTAGACAAGTGAATGGTGCCCTAAAATTCACTCTACTGCTTACAAATGTTGCCTTTCTTGAAGAGGATTGTAGAACTTAATGGTATTTATTATCAGGGCATGCATGGACTCTGGTCAAATAGTCTCTTTTTCCTATGATTTTAGAGTGTTACTTTTGTGCATGCATGTGGTAGAGGAATATGGCTGAATAATCTACAGTAAGATAATTGGATGTGGAAATGGTTAAAATATTACCATTTCACTTGGCTAGTGTGTACCATACCATACCATTCCATATACGGATCACCAAAAACACATTGCCATAGTATTAGACCAAATTTTTTCCTTCAGTTTGTATGCTGAATCCCGGTCAAAGTGAAGCAAGAAAGGCTGTTTGCAACTCATCTCTCTCCACACAATGCTAATTTACTTCAAACCAGGGAAAACAAAATTCCTAGATTTTTTCATTTATCTGAGCCCACTGAACATTATTATTTAATTTTAAAGTGGATACCAGGCAGTCAGAACCACCTTTTTAGTGAATAAATTAATTCTTAAATTAGTGTGTGAACACTAATTTTCACCTCTTAAAAATATCCTAATGATATGCAGCAAACTATGGCCTAAGAAGTCAGGACACAATACAGTTGGTAAGGTCTAACTTTACCTTAGCCTGCGCAGAAATAGCTTTCTGTAAAATAGCTCATGCCTGATGGAATAAAATACCTAATGAACTAAGAACTCTCAATAACACTATACTATTTAGACAAAAAGCTTAAGGTCTACTTGGCAAAGAAAACAAACTGTGACTGCTTCAGAGATACAGGCTACAAGGCATTCTCTTCTCTGATACTAACATGAATCTATCAAACTCCACAGTGTTGAAGGGCGTTGTTGTTTTGCTCTTCTTCATTTTAACATCTCTGACAGGATTTTTACTAAAAAACTCACATAGATCGTTTAAAAACCTGATGGGTTTACAGTGGAACATCTGCTGAAAGGTTTATTGCAGAAAATAACAAGTTTCAAACTCATTTAATTGCTATTTTCCTGTCAAGAAAACTAGAAATAATTAATTCTCAGAATGAGCCACTCTAAGCCCAGTGTACAGGACAGTACTATGAAAAAAGACATACAGGCTATACTAAGTAACATCAATAAGTTATCTGCACAGAGAGAGAAATTAGAAAACAAAATGGACAATTTTAAACAGTAATATAAAAAAAACAAGTTCAAGTGTTGAGTGAATCTCTTAAACAATCATCACAAATCTCAAGTAAAGAAGAGGCAGTGTCTGATTTTGATGGAAGATTGCTTGAAAATGAGAATAACACTGATTCTCTTCTGAAAGAAAACAACTTATTCCGGGGAAAAATAGAAGACTTAGAAAACAAATCAAGATGGAATAACATCAGGATTTACAAGATTCCTGAAAAAAAGAGGGATTCTAAAAATTTGAACTTGCCTACAGCTTTTTCCTTTGGCATTGAAAGGCCAGATAGGTGACTTCTGAACTCATCTTAAAAAAAAACTTCAACAAGGTCAGTGATCGTAAAATTTTTCTCAAATCAAAATAAGGGTTAATCTTTAAGGCTGCATGGAATAATTATCCAGTTAAAATTAAAGAAAATACTACAAGGTCTGGATTTAATAAACTCTGTGTAGGTTCTGTGCAGAGCCTATATGGAGTGTTTTTGTGTACATGATACTACTCATCTCACAGCAGTGCACGGCATCTTGCCAAGAATATTAATGATGGGTGGCGTGCGTAAGCAAGGTTTTGCAGATGACACCAGTGTTGCTGGATGCGAAACTTGCACACTGAATATAGATCGTACCACACGACCTTTTAGTGCAAGAAATGTAGTCAAACAATAAACTAATGGGGGGACAAAGGGCCAAAACAGTAGGGACTGATTTATTTTGTGCTAGCATCATTGTCTGAAGGATATGACGTATGAAACAGAAATGTATGTCATTATACATTGACTTCAGTCTTCAGTGATTTCCCAGTAAATCACAGATTTTACAAGAAACAGGCCAAAAATATCACACAAATATCTTGCCATTCTGCAAGACTCTGGAGTGTCTCCCTTTTGTGTTTTAATTTCTTTTTTTTTTTTTTTTTTTTTTTTTTTGGAGGAGGGGACCAGTGTTTGAGTGATGCACCACCTGGGATAAACATGTTTAGCTGAGTTCACCTAGTTTGCATGAAGTGCGGCAGCACACAAATTGGAGGAACAGACCACCCAGGTTGTAGACATGACCCAGACAGCCACACATATAAACTGGATGCATTCAATTAATAATACTGTCTGTGCATCGTACAAACACAGTAAGCTGCATTGCTCTATGATTAACAGCAAGAGCCTTACAATAACTACTAAGATAGCAGATATCATCTCACTAATCCCATGGCAGCAGATGTTAAGTGTAGGTGGGAAGTGCAGATTGTCCAGGGTTCTAGTACAGGGTGTGCAAATTTTGTTTTACTTGTTATGAGATTGCAGATTATAGCAATGAAGTGCAACATACACAACTATTTTCTGAACCTTCTTGTGGTAATAACTGTAAGTAGAGGAGAACTGTCGACATTGTACATTTGACTAGCACATGTACAAAAGTGCCTTTATACCTAATAATCTAGAAATTGCATTGTTTTCCACTGTTATGCATCATTTACCATTGCGCAAACACTGTGCCTGCTAGCGCGCACCCTCGCTTATCATGTTTCCATGATGGTAAGCAATGTGCAGTGTTTTCAAATGTTGCAAAACCAAAATGTGTGCACTATCAGTAAGCACAAGACATGCAATAGGTGGGAAAATATCAGCATATAAAATGTAATTGGCAGGAAATGCTCATTGTACATTGAGCTTGAACTATGGCAGGCATGTCAGGAGCTGCTGGAGAGGGTGTGCCCTTTTGGGAGCAGAGTTTGGGTGTCCAGGAGTCCAAAATTTTTGTTGGACTCCTAGTTTAGGAGCATGGGCCCTGGTTTCTGCAGCAGGACTATTCAGGCTCAGAATATAAATCTGAAGCCTGGAATAGTATTTTCAGGGTGCTAACCAGTGCTACAGGCATCCCCACACTGATGAGCAATGCAGACATCATTTCGATGATGTCTGGAGGAGGAAGCAGGATACCCTCAACCTTTGGATCAGGGAATTTTATACAGGGGACACCCCACCAATGAGTAAGTATCAATTGCAGTGAGTAACTGTAAGAATTAAAAGTTGAATATAGTCAAAACTGGTATTCATAATGGTGTTCTATTCTGTTTTGTTTTTTTCCACAGCTGCTGCAGAGTGAGCCTCAAATATTAGGTCCCATGCTGGGTGTTTAGTAAGGATGCGAGAAGCATGTGGTATGTATGCATCAGAAAAGCACTGTCTCAATAGTATTTTAATAATAATAATAATTTGTATAATAATTCATTGAAAGTTAGACTGCTTAGTTGTTATTTAAAACAGCTGTATCAGACTGAGCATTCATATCCCAACTGTAAAGAAACTATGCATTCATTAGTCTGTAGCACAAAGCAATGGTGCCATAGTCTCAAATAACAGTGAGTATGCATCTCTAAACTGTAAAAGGAAAGTTTGCATGCAGTCTGTAGTCAAAAGAACAGTACAGTATTTGAGAGTAGTCACTGGTTGTGGATGCAAAAATCACTCTTCCCAAATATACAATACTGCTAGGTGTTCATCATTATTGGAATGTAACTTCATACCTCTATACCAGTGGCACAGTGACCTTCTATAAACTGTAATCAGTATAAGTGGAACATGCATATGTGCAATATATGCACAAATCAAGGATTGGTGGCTGCAATCTGTACTATAGTGTGCCTCTGTTATGAACTGAATAGCCTTAAAAATAAGGAAGAAACTTGTTAGGAGTCTGTAGTGTTAAATGTAATGGTAGAAGAATAGAGTCAAATAATTCTATCAATGCTTTGTATGTCACATATGAAATTACTAATGTTCTCCCTTTTTCTCTCACCCCCAACCCTTTGCTCTCTCTTTTTTTTATATTATTTTTTTTTGTTTTTCCCACAACATTGCAGGGTAGGCCTGTCCCACAGGATCCACCTGCCCCCACTCCAATGGCTATAGCACTGCTGCCCAACACATCTGGTGCACAACCTGCTAGCATCCCCTCTGCTGCCCCTGCAACATGTGGCTACTAAGGTAGTTCTTCCCAGAAGGATAGGTCTGTGGCTCCCTCCAGGAGCAGTGGCACAGGTGGTGAGTGTATTATCCATGATGTACTGCCAGGGATGGTGCTTAAGATTGTGTGCCACCTTGGTGTACATCTACACCGGATGGAGCACCTGCACTCCATCCTTGTGCAGAGCACTTGTAGAAGACACAGACATCAGGCAATGCACCCTACAGTGCAGTGAAATGACAGTGGTGACAGTCCACTGAGTGAGGACTAGATTCTCACTGTCAACCACCTCGATGTGCATGGGACCTGGATTTTCCACCCTCACCTCATCCATGGTGTTTACCCACCTCACTTGTCCTTAACTGTCCCTGTCTCACCTGCCCAACTTACTTCACCCAAACATTCCTACAGCCTTTCCCCAATATTCTTCTCTCTCTCTCTCTCTCGCAAAAAAAAAAAAAATGGTCATCTGTCCCACAAAAAAAATTGTCTCATACATAGCTCTCCATTTCGCACACATGTCTTCATGACACACATGATTCGGACCAATTCCCTCTACAACAGATTGTATTGTGGTCACGCCTCTCTCTGGAGGTGACAGTCCAAATTAAGCAAAGTTTGTGTATATATGTTCATGTTTTATTCTTGAAGAAATGGATAGCTATGGTTCTTTTCTACACCCTTCCTGAACATTCCTTCCCTCCTTTCATTTTGTTCTTCTCCCTACTTGCTCCCCATTTCACCACTTTCTTGTCTTCTCCATTTCATTTTTTAAAGAACCATTGCTCGATGGTTCGCATCATGCGCCAACATGAAGCAATGGTAAATGGCAGCTATATAAGTAGATATATTTAAAGCATTATACACACTTGCTCCCACAGAGTCAGTTAGCTAGTAGATGTATTTAATACATTCAATAGTAAGTGATACAGTTTAGGAAAGATTTCCCTTTGTCCTCCCTTATGCTTGCTCCCCATATCACTAATGTTGTATTTTCTTCATTTAATTTCTATGAAGCAGAATTGTGCAATCACCTGTAATGTTTTATAAAGCATCTTTGTGCAATATTCATTTAGTTTTGTACAGCAGTACTGACCGATGTTGTGCAATGTTGCACAATGCTGCGCATTGCACAGCATCAATAATTAATGCTAGTATTACCTATACATATACCATTTAACCCAAAAAGGAACTTATCACTGCATTAAGTGCATTAAATCCTGCAGCCAGAGATTCAGTTAAGTGGCAGGTGTATACAACAGAAGTTAAGTATGCCATTTGCTATACAGACTCTAAAATATACCTGATAATCAACTGAGTCTGTAGCACCTCCTGTTAATGCAGTAATACTTGTATCTTTTGTTCAGATGGTAGTTGGTTCGAATCTAGGTGTATATAACAGTTTCAAATAAATTTACGTGTAAATCCAAATTCTGAATTGTGATAGTTGGCATGTAGTCCCTAAAATATGGTGAGATGATAATGGTTTCCAATACAACTATACAATACTTATAACTAGTTTTGCCATAGCTGCTCGTTAGTGTGCAATGCACACCATTGCACAATTATGCTTTAAAGAAAATAAATAGGAAAGACAGGAATGTGATGAAATGGGGAACAAGCAGAGGGAAGAACAAAGTGAAAGGAAGGCAGAAATGTGCAGGAAGGATGCAGGAAAGAACCATATCTATCCATTTCTTCAAGAATAAAACATGAACATATACGCACATATTTTGCTGAATTTTGACTGTCACCTCCAGAGATAGGGGTGAGTACAAGATAATATGTTGTATAGGGAAATGGACCAAATCATGTATGTCATAAAGACATATGTGCGAAATAAAGAGCTATGTATGTGATGATTTTTTTTTTGTGGGACAGGTGTCATTTTTTTTTTGAGAGAGAGAGAGAGAGAAATGTTGAGGAAGGGATGTAGGAATGTCTAGGTGTGGTAAGTTGTGCAGGTGAGGAAGTGATTGCAGACAGACAAGACAAACAAGACAAGAGACAGAGCAGTGAAGGACACATGAGGTGGGTGTGCACCATGGATGGGGTGAGGGTGGGAACATCACAAACCCATGGACATCAAGTTGAGTGACTGTGAGAATCGAGTCATCACCCACTGGACTGTCATCACTATCACCTCACTGAACAGATGGCTGCAGTGTCTGTCTACATCTCCTTGTGTTATTTAATATTTATTTATTTATTGACATTTGGTAACAGGGAAAGTCCACTGAATCAGAGACCCATTTTCAGTGGAGGCCCAGGGAGAAAAGCTCCAAGTACAGTTACAAAGAAATGGTATAACATAATATCAGCAAGTATATACAGAGTATAAAGGAATCTCCAAGTACAGTTACAAAGAATTTATACAGAATAACATCATATAAGAAAGTATTTACACAGTATAAATGTAGTTACAATATAGGTTTGACAAGCAGTTATAAAAACATAAAAGCATTTAAGTCAACATCATTCGTATCCAGTGTTTTTTTAATACAGTTAAACAGTAACAAAAATAACATTACTCTATACATCTGCTAATAAAACAATGGAGAGCAATGTCTCCATCTGGCATAGGCATACACCAGCTGTGTGGTACACAATCCTATGCAACAACCCTGACAGTTCATAACGGATGATAAACTTACCACCTCTGCCACTGCTCCTGGAGAGAGCCACTGGCATATCCTGCAGGACAGAACTACCTGAGAGATGAAGTAGTGGCAAGGCAGCAAAGGGGGTGTTACTAAGTCATGCAGCAGATGTGCTGGGCGGTGGTGCTGTAGCCAGCAGAGGGGGGGGGGCAGGAGTATCCTGTGGAATAGGCCTACCCCACTGTGCTGTGGGGGAAATAAAAAGAATAAAAAAATGAAAAAAAGAGAGAGAAAAGGGTTGGGTGTGAGAAAAAAGGGAGAACATTAGCAACTCCATATGTAACATACAAAACATTGATACAAATCTTTGTCTCTATTCTGTTACCTTTGCTTTTAACAGTACCAACTCATAACAAATACCTTTGTTTACTGTTAAGACTACCCAGTTCTTAACAGATGCAAAATATACTACAGATTGCAGTAAGCAATCCTTGATGTGTGCATACGTTGCACATATGCATGTTCCAAATATACTGATTACAGTTTACAGCAAGTCAGCGGTAACACTGCTTTACAGCTCTGATGTTACATTGCAATATCAATGAAAGGTTAACAGTATTGTATATTTGGGAAGTGTGGATGTTGAAGGTACTCTGTAATACTGTTTTGCCTTCCAGAGTAATGCATGAATACTTTCCTATTGGAGGTTGGTGCAATGGTTAAGGTGCTTACCTTAGAAATGCAAGGTGCAGGGTTTGATTCTCACATGGGGTAATTGGCTAGGCTTAAAATGCCCCTGAGAACAGTTAGCCTAGTACTAATCTATGAATTAATCAATAAGTGCATCTCAACTTTTAATGCTAAAATACCCTACTGCTGGGATGCATACATACCACATGCATCTTGCATCTGCCAATCTAGTAGCATGGGTTTGCACATTAAGTTTTCAGTCTGTGATGGCTGTGGAAAAAACAGAACAGAACAGAATACTATTAAGCACACCAATGCTGACTATATTCAGCTTCTAGCCCTGAAAAGTAGTCTCTGTAAGTGATACTTACACATCTTTTGGGTGCCCCCAGTCCTACATTCATTGGTCCAATGGTCAAGGGTATCCCTCTTCATCCTGAGGTCTCTGCAGTGATTCCTGCATTGTTTATCAGTGCAGGGAATACTGGTAGCACTTGTTAGAGTCTGGGCTAGACTACTCCATGCCTCTGCCTTGTAATCTGAGCCACAATAGTCCCTCTGCAACAGCCTGGGCACATGTTCATTCACTAGGAGTCCAGCAAACACTTTGAACTCCTGGGCAACCCATCTTTGAGCACAAAAACTCTCAAGGAATGCCTGCCATGCCTATCACAGATCAAGACCAATGTAGAATAAAGTTTTTCCACCAATTGCAGCTATCATGCTTACTGGGAGTGCACATTTTCTGGATTTGCAACATTTAGAAGTGTTGTGCAGCACTTACCATCATGCAAAAATGCTGTGCAACAGTACATGCTGCCAGGAAATGTATTTGCATAATGGCCACTAGTATTAATTGAATGCATCCAGTGTTTGTGGCTGTCTGGGTCCTGTCTGCTACCAGGGTGGCCCAATCATCCAGTTTGTGCACTGCTGCTCTACATGCAAATGAGATGCGAATAGCCAAAGCCATTTGTGCTAATCTGTGCATCGCACAAACAGTGGCCCCCAAAAAAAGTATACAAAATGGAGAATTAGTTGAAATGCATAAAATAAATCTATGACATACACAGAAGAAACTTTTAGCACACAAGGGATATGACTACATAGGTCTTTATCCCAACTCTCACCGCAATGCAGAAAACAGGAGGGGGGACTTATCTATCTTTTCCCCACAAACAGCTTTGCAGCAAATACATGACATAATTCCTCACACAACTAAATGCAACTGAATGTACACTGATATCAAGGTATGCCCTGTTATTTGTAAATGTATTCTATGTAATATATTTGGATGTGCTGCACTTAGTCATCATACAACCTGCTATGATTATTTCTTGCAAATATACAGCTGTGTCCAACCTCTCTGTGTTTCTTAGTCATTCAGCAGTTATCTGACCAGTACTCAGAGACATGCAGTGTGTAATCCAGTCTATATAATTTAACTTAAAATGTGGGAGGATATTAACTGGGAACACTATGTTATGCAGTTGCCATCAAATTAATGGTAGATTGGGTGGTACAAATAAGCATCTTGGGGGGGGGCAAAAGTATATTCCTGTCATGGTGCATACAAGGGTATAATGTTATTTCTAGGGGGGGTAGACTCAGGCTGAGCTACTGTTATGGCACATAAAAGGATATATTGCTATTGTTACTCTCCTTGTTTTACATCCTGCCAGTTTGATCTTGTGAGGGTGATGAAGTTGGAAACTGATATGTGTGTCATTACTTTTGAACTTCTCTGTGTTATGATTTTCCATTACAAACATATGATGCTAAACTGAGGGCACGCACTGATCATCATTACTTTGGGGAGGTATCAATGCGTAAATCTTTGAGGCCTGAGGCCTACTACTTGCTAATGGACACATACAAGTCAAATAACTCTCTGCTGTCACACTTGACATTAATTTTTGTACACATCTCCTACCTTGTAGTTGCTTACTATACCAAGTGATGAAATACAAGGACATGTCATAATATTATTATACAATACAGTACATGTGCAGGACTTACCTTCTAAGTGCAGCAGTTGCCACAGTGTTAATTCAGGGCTGACTGTGATGAAAGCAGTACACAGCCAATATATGAGGAGGTAAAGGCTGTGGATCTGAGGTGAGGCCAGCAGAGGACACAGGGTTCCTGTATTGTCCCCCATCCACCTTCTAGCACTGTATAATATCCATGTTGTGTATGTTGTGATAAGTTAAATGTGGCCTAAAAACTCTTCTCCATCTCACCCTAGGCCTATTGGCAGCAGCAGCAGCATTGCCTGCAGCCTGTAATACATACAAATGGAGTTAAGCAGCAGCAGCTCCTAACACTTTGTGTACACTTTCTGTGTCTGTACTCTACTACTTTTGAAATCCATTGGAAAGAAACATCATGGAGTCTACATGGTTGCTTTATAACTTGTTGAATAACTTCACCAGATTGGTTGATTAGCAAACAATTCAGTTACTTATGCTGTAATTAGCATCTCTGAAACACAGCCTAGACAGATGCAATCCATTAATAATCTACTCCATTATAAAAAGACAAATGTGTAGCTAGTCAAACTGATGGCGATGATACTTGCTACATATTCAGAAAAGCAAAATATTTCCAAACCTATCTTTACAGAGTAGTATTGAATTCCAGCAGGTATGCTGTCATTTTGTTACCTACATAATGCATATTTTGGAATATATTAATGAATAATGTAAAGCAAATCCTTTTACATTGTTATTTGCATCCATTAGTTAGAAGTATACTGATGGCATGGCCATGTTTGTCAGGCCATTTCAGTGGTACAATTGATTCACAACACATGAAAACAGAAAGCTGTGTGATACATGTGTACAAATGTTTCAGGAACAGGTCCTTTGAATGCATGTTTAGTATTTCAAAATGTGTTTTATTAGCAAAATGGTTCATGTGCCTGTTCTTTTGTGGGTGGAGGGAGCAAAAGAGAAGTTACTGTTATGTCACAAACTAGAATGGACTGTCCTTTTGGGGGTGTACAGTCAAGTTACTGCTATGGCACATACAAGGACATGTTACTCTTGTTACTCTCCTTGCTTTGCATCCTGCCTGTTGTTAGTATTTCACATCTGTAGAATGTTTTTAAGTTTTTCCAGTGGGTACTACTGATTGCCTACCTTCACTGTTTTATCTGGTAACAGTTACTTTGTATTATGTGATACTTGTGTGTATTATCATTGTGTTGTCTTTTAGGACTAAAAATGCCATTGAGGTGAAGACTCCCCTTCAGTAAGGCAGATAATACAATAGTTGTGGATGAGCTCTATCAACATGACACTTTTCTTCTCAGAAGGGATCATCCTGATATTCCAGAGAGGCTGAGACTATGGCAGCAGATCTTGCAAACATAAATGCTGTGGGTGACCATGGCCATACTTATGAGCAGGTACATGACAGGGCCACTGATGTTAACATCTGTTCAGAGGCATGCAGCTGCTGTTGCCTGAAACCAGAGGGTAACCAGTGGTGGGCCTGCTTCAGAACCACCTCTCACCCCCAATGAGGAAGTCCTGGCAAAGTTTCTACAACAGGACAACTTACAGCAGAGTGGTCCACAATATGTGATTTATGAGCGTCCCCTCCTTCTCAGTCCCAGGAAGAGATTCCAGATAGGCTTTGCTATATAACCAGTTGAATACTGCTATATAGTAAAACAACTGAAACAAAAGTTACTTCTGAGTCACTTTTTTTGGGAGGGATTGAAGATTGGTACAATGATAAGCTAAGTATGGAGTTGTCAGCCACGTTATTGTTGAACTCACACTTCATGCAATTTGAGAGGAGTACATACAGTATCCCCTGTCTTACTATTAAATGTGATGATGTTGGCCTTACCTCTTGCTTAACGTATCTCAGGACACCAGGAATCCAGGGATGTATGCCTCCTGCAGATGGAAAGCCAGATAAAGTTATTTTAGTATTGCAGATCAGTTTCTAGAAATATAATGTGTCATTTTAGGCATGTTGTGTGTCTCATCAGACAGTAATGATGATGGTGGTGAAACTGATGTACAGTTGGGGGCTGCAGAGGTTGAATCTGACACAGAGGTTGACATCCAGCCACCCCCTTTTTTTCCTGGACACAGTCAGTAGGCCAATGCCTACCCAGTCCACTTAGGCCGCAGATATAAGACAGGTGAAAGGTGATGACATTGAGCAGGGAAGTGTGGCTACTGTGGCTTCAGTGCCTGTTGAGTCTGGCTATAACCAAAGTGTTGGCAAGGTGCCATGCAGGAGAGTTGATATGGGTACTCAGAGGAGGCCTGCTGTCCCTCCTCCACCTGGTGCAGGTGTCTCTTCCCATGTACAATGTATGTTTAGGGCTGTCATGGAGGCACCGGCACTTTCAGAAAGGTGCAACAGACAAATTCTCAGAGTTGTGGATGTGGCACAGTCTAACATGCATGACTGCCTCCACTGTGTCATCGATTCTCTGAATAGGATTAATGACACATTGGAATGAGGGGTGTCTCTGATGGACTGAGGGGGGTGTCTGTCATGGAATGAGCAGTGTCTGTTATGGAATGTCTGCTGGGAGGGGAATGGCATCTTTGTGGGTTGTATGTCAGCTACAATATCTACTAACAGCCAATGTGGCCATTCACGATCATGATCATGTAGTGGTAATACTTCAGCTGGTCCATCAGTTAGTGTGCTTTCCACACCCAGACATGGCAGGCTATGGGGTCGTGGTCCTTGGTGTTCCCATGAAGGCAGCATATCCAGCAGACATCGGTCACACTCAGATAGCAGCACTCCATCTGACCTTGGGTGTGGAGGTGCCAGTGCATCTTTTGGTAGAGCCAGTTCTCATGGTCATGGGTGACAATGAATTGCACCTCTATCATGCATGGCTCACACATGTCCAACATAACCAAGATGTAGAGCTAGTACTGAGCTTGGCTGTTTTCATGCAGACTCTAACACACCACTTTCACATGGAGGACCCCTACAGACACACACACACACACACACACACACACACACACACACACACACACACACACACACGCGCGCGCACACACACACAGCCTGCCTGCTTCTTTTCTCCCTCACACATACTCTCTGACCTTTTTTGTCAGCCTAGGCCTCCTGCCCCCCAGCATCTTGTGCAAGTGATGATAACTGTGCCATATCCCTGTTTTCTGTCTTTTGGATTCAGGTATACAAAAGCTTTTTGTCTGATGCACAGGGTGCATAGCTACATTGGTGCCTAGTGCCATTTGTATTGTTGAACTGATAATTGTACCTGTCAGTTATATTGATACATGATACAATGGATAGCATCATCATGTCAGTACGTTCTAGTGTTTTCTCTTGTAAAGGTTGTGAAGTCAGGAATTGCAACGTATAACATTACTTTATAACTTTTCTCTTTGATGTTTACTAGTACATGCATATGGTGCGCATCATAAGACACGATATCTCATTCAGATCTCAGGACTGTATGACTGCACTGTAGTCAAACTCATCAGAACAGTAATACAGTATAATGCTCACTTTTGCATGAAACTCACCAGATGTATGCAGCAGCTAGATGTACCACAGGGCTTTCTCATCAAGATAACACAGGGCCTATTAACCATGATATGATGTATGTGGGTAGATTAAAAGGCATGTCACTGTTATCTGTCTGGTATCACATTAAATTGTAACTATTATTCTAAGCCTATTACTTCTGGTTTAAGCACTTGGGCTTCAGGCCAGGTGTCTTACATTAAGAAGGTCTGTAGTCTACACTCTTGTGGTAGACAGTAGCCTCTGCCCTTCTGAGATGGGAATTTCTGGCTGAATGCTTATTATGGCTGTCGTTCTAAGTGTCTCTGTTATGGTTTAAGCACTTGGGTTCCAGATCACTTGTTTCACACTAGGAAGGTTTGTTGTCTACACTCTTGTTGAAGTATTCTACTGAATTGCTGCTTTATTTAAACTGTTTGTTCTTCTCTTGTGATTGCGATTTTCTGCACTTTGGATTTAGCATAGGCTCTATTCAGGCTTGCTGAATCCAGACTAGTTGGTATCAATGAAGTACTAAAACCAGCCCTCTTACATTAAGAAGGCCCCCCTGCACCCTTGTTGACAGAACTGTGTAGCCAAAAACCCATCTGAGTTTGAGATTGCTGGAATAAGGCTCACTCTTCGCCTTTCCCTTTGTTTACTTTTTTAAAACAGTTGAACTTCCCTTGTATTCCAACATTGTGTTTTGCTGGGTTTGCACTCAGTTTAATGTAGCTGCTCAGAGCTTGCACTGCTTTCCTGCGAGCAACTCAGTTGTGCATTGCGAAACACTGACACATTTTTGTGCTCAAAACGTTTTTATTTTCAAATACAGTTAAATGAATTCCATAGTATTTGTATATAACATCTTAAATAACTATGTACACTAGTTACATCAGCCTGACTTCTATAACAGAATTACATATATACAATTACTTTATAGATATGACCATCCAGTTATCAGAGTATGTCCGTTCAATTATTGCATAGTGTCAATCAATGATAAGACTTATTTCCATGGGTTGTTGAGCAATGGGTTAGGATGAACCCTTAATTCTTTAATTTTAATTTCCATCAGCGCTCTGGTCTTTAGTAGGTTGTAGAAGTCTTCCAGAGTCGGTAGTGTGTTTGTATTCCATCTTCTAGTTATACACTTCCTTGAGATTGCAAGTATTGTCCATAATAAATACATTTGACATGTTTAATTGAGGACCTTTGTTCACATTTAACAATATAAGAGCTTTGGATAATATAAACAATTCATTAAATAAAGCTTGTAGAAAGTTATATATACCATTCCAGAATGGCTAATTTTAACACAATCATAGAAAATATGATTCCAATCTGCTTTGTGGACTTGTTCACACTTCCAACATATTCCATTTGTGGAAGAATTGATTTTAGTAATTCCATCTGGGGTTAAAAATGTTCTATGCAAGCATTTCCAATTAAATATTTTCCAGTATTGTGTAAAAGAAGTATATTTTACCGATAAGCTATTTGATTTGATTTCTTCAGTTAACTGTAATGTGTACTTTTGTTATATATTTCCAAAATTATATTTTGGGTGTTGTTTTATATTTTATCAATAGTTTGTAAAATTTTGAAATAGCATTTCCCATATCATAATCATTATATATGATTTCATATAAGTATTTCTTAAGTTTAGGTATTTCTTTAAATGAAGAATTAGTAATTGTTCTGCATAAATCTTGCAAATATGTCAGAATGCTTTGTATAATTAGCCAATCTTGTTGTGGAATTGTGTATGTTGTTTTTATTATTTGTATATCTAGAACTTTTAGATCTTTGATACATTGAAACCAACAAACAAATCCTTTCTGTTCCCAGGAGTTAATTATTTCTCTATATATTTTATGTGGATAATTCTTTGTAACCATGTATGGTGTTAAAAGGTCAATCCAAATTTTTAAATCTATATTTGTATTAATGAGTTTTCTGACTGAATCAATGTAATAATTAATCAAATTATTCTTAGAGGGCTTTGTTATATTATATTGCAAGTTGATACTTATATATTCCAGGGTATATTGAACTTACCCAGTATTTGGAATTTTTTTCTGTAAATCAAACTCATTTATTAATATTACAGCTACAAATTCTTTACAATTTGCAGAGTAATTCAGATTTATCCAATCTGTAATGGTTTTATATATGGATGCCTTTATACATGCTGTTATGTCTGGAAAGTTTAGTCCTCCCTGTTTCCATGGTCAAATTCAATGTATTAAGGCTATTCTATTTCCTTTAGGAAACTATAAAAATTTTATTAGGCATAAGTTTATTGTTTAAGCATGTTCCTTTCTGGAAGCAGCTGTATTGCCAATGCTATATACAGAATCTTAGGTAGTAAAACCATTTTATTAATTGCAGTCTATCATCAAATGTTAATATTATTTTAGTCCATTTTTCCACACAGATTTTAATTGTGTTGATGATATTATTATAGTTTTATGAGACAAGCTCATTATCTTTACATAGCTATATGCCTAAATATTTTAGAGTAGATTCTTGTTTCCCTATAATGTGATTCCCCTTAGCCTGCAATTCTTTTTTTTTATTTAAAAATAAAAATTTTGATTTTGATTTATTAAAATGGAGTCCCAAAGTCCTGTAGAATTTCTCAGTTAATATATCTAGTTCTTCTAAAGTCTCTTTTGTATTTGATAATGTTCATAATATGTCATCAGCAAAGAGCATTACTTTGGAATTATATTGATCATAAACACCTACTCCTCTGATTTTTAAATTATTGCATTTTGAGTCTGCCAATATTTCAATAGCCAAAGCAAATAGAATCAGTGACATGGGGCAGCCTTGTTTAGCACCTTTTGTTATATGTATAGATTAAGAAGTGAAAGGACCTAGCTTGACATATGCTAAATTGTTTGTATATCTATTTTTTAGGAGATGAACAAAGGAAGTAGGAAATTCAGATAGTATCAGGATTTTGAATAGGTAGTTCCAATTTAAGGAATCAAAGGCTTTCTCTATATCTAAGCCAATTATAAGTGTTTCTTTATTTTCTTTATTTACATGATCTATAAGGATAATTATCATTTTAATATAATCATGTGTGTGTTTATGGTATAAAAATCTGGTTTGATCATTTTTTTATTGTTTTGGATAATGGCATTTTCATTCTATTGGTTAAAATTGTCATAAATATTTTATAGTCATTATTTAATAATGATATAGGTCTGCCCCATAGCTATTCTCTCTCCACTCTCCAAAATATTAGAGGGATGCATACACTCTCAGGTCTCAGACTACCTCCTTACTAACAACCTCCTTTCCAGTACTCAGCATGGTTTCAGACCAAACCATAGCACCACCACTGCCTTACTCTCCTTTACTAACACTATCCTTCAGCATAAAAACAATGGCTATCTCTCCTCTGCTACTTTCCTAGACCTATCTAAAGCATTTGACATGGTCCCACACAAACAACTTATCTCTGTCCTCAATAACCTATCCTTCTCACAATCAGTCACCAACTGGTTTCAGAGTTACCTGTCTGACCGCCAACAATCTGTTGTATGGCAGAATGACATATCTCCCCAACTACCTGTCTCCATAGGGGTTCCCCAAGGATCCATCCTTGGACCCCTACCCTTCTCTGTTTTCACAAATAATCTAGCCTCTGCCACCACACATGGCACACACATACAATACGCAGATGACTCGACCATCATCTGCTCAGCCCAGTCCCTTCCCAAACTGCAAAAAGTCACACAGGAAGCCTTTTCCTCTGTTGAAACTTGGTTATCCGATGCCCAATTAATACTCAACCCAAACAAAACTAAACTACTCATCTTCCAACCCACCAAACATACTCAAAACAACTCTCACTTTAACATCACAGCAAAAGACAACACCACTATATACCCAACTGAACACACCAAATTGCTAGGAGTGGAAATAGACAATAAACTAAAATTTGACATTCACATATCCATGACCATTAAAAAAGTCCACAAAAAACTAGGAGCATTATACAGAAATAAGCATCTTCTCACCAAAGCAGCAAAGATTTCAATAGCAAATTCCCACCTTATCTCTACCCTACTTAATGCCTCTCCAATATATACCAACCTAAGGCAATGCGATCTAAACAAGCTACAGACCTGCTACAACAAAATCACCAAATTCGCCACAGGGGCATCCTACCGTAGTCACCACTGTCTCTCACTTGCTGAACTAGGCTGGCTTGAACTCCCTCACCTCCTTTAGTGGTATCAACTCTCACTCACCCACAAACTAGTAAACCATCCGCTAAATGTCCCATCCCTCCAGAATCTACTCCAACCCTATCGCACCACCAGACCACTAAGATCCGGCAACAAAAATCACTTGCAGATCACTAAAGCCAATAACTCTGCTGGTGAAGCACTATTCTCTTGCACCATAGCCAAATTATGGAACTCCTTCCCACCCACAATTACCTCCGTACCGTCATGCACCCACTTCAAAACTTTACTAAAAGCGCGCCCAAAAACATGCTGGCTATGCCCTTGCAACTCCCACTCTAATATCACCCACCCCATCCAACCACTACCTTTCTTTCCACTCCACTAACTACCTTGATTATAGCAAGCTCAGACGCTCATAAGCCTAGTACTTATACAGCAGGAACTTCTTATTTTAACATTTGTTAATGTCTGTTATGTACTTCACAGATAAAGATTCTAGTTGTTTACTGATGTAATATGTTCTTCATCTGTAAATATGTTGTAAGTAATTGCTATGTAAATTGTTAATCACTATGTAATCCAATGTAACTACTGTCTGTTTATTTTAACTGTGGAGCATTTCTCCCCGGGCCTCCGCTGAAAATGGACCTACGTCCAGTCGGACACTCCTGGTCAACAAATATAAATAAAATAAAATAAAATAAAATAATGTATGAGGTACAAAAAGTTAGTATTTTGTTTTCCTTTAGGATTGGAGTAATTAAGGAATATTTCCAAGAGGGTGGTATTAATACTTGTGATTGAATTTCTAATAGAGTTTTAAGGAAAATGTATATATTTCCATAAGTATGCCATCTATTCATGGAACTTTATTATTTTGCCCTCTTTTATTCTGTCAGTAATTTCTTTATATAATACGGGTGCTTATAAATCTAGTTTTAATTTTTCTGATTATTTTTTATATTAAATAATTTTGTATCTAGATTTAATTGGTCAATATGTGTATTCTGTTTTTGAAAATGTTCCATATAGTGATATCTATAAGCAGCAAGAATGTCACCTATATCCGAGACATTCTTCCCTTTCTTTTCATGGTAGCATTGACACATTTTTGTAACCCCAGTCCTCCATAGAAAAGACACATTTTGTTAGTCTTACAATAACACTTGCTCCATCTAGCCCACTCCCCACTAGTTACTACAGTATATACCTTCAATAATTGGTAGACAGTTTCCCACCATTTCTCCAGGCAGCCTGATTTACATGGCATCCTGAGGCATACATAGCAATTGCCTCATGTTTACTGACAACCAGTTACTACTAAAACAAATACAATATGTGAGAGAATTATCCATAATATGCATTTGGAATCAATTCTCTCACATAACAACAAACTAGATATCAAACATGTTATCAGCACACACAATTCACCTCTTGCACATGACAAGCTCACAACACAGAAATCCACATACACTGAGATAATTGCTAGAAACCTAACTAAAGATCAGAGATCTCCAAGCGCAAACTTACTGCACCCAAAGCAGGCCCAATAGAATCCACTACACATAATAATACACACAACAGTGTCTCAGCCAATATCCCCCATCAGGCAAAACACCTCAAAAGCAAATGTCTTGCTCATAAGGGACTCTACAGCAAGACACACAAATGCCCCCCTTGCCACACTGGGCAAGGAGAAGGTCGCAGTCAGCTGCTTGTTAGGTTGCAAGGTCCATCAGATCATGCATGCACTCAAGTTTCTCAACAACAAGTACCATTATGACTCTGTCATAATCCATGTTGCAGTGAATGATTGGAGATGTACCTCACTGTACTATATGAAGGGCCTTGCCTCCCCCATAGTGGCCTTTTAAGGCAATCTCAGAACAATTAAAGTCCCAACATAAAAGAATCCACTAGAGACAAACTGAAGGTTATGCTGCTTAACTGTACTCACTGGAAGATCTCTTTACCTTGGATGATGCTCATGTATGTGCAGTCACATAGACATGGTTCAAGAACACAGAGATCCCCCTGGCCAGACAAGGCTACAATGCCTTCCACATGTCAGACATCAAAACAAAGTGGAAGTATATTATCTTCATTAAAGACAAATACACTGCAAGACTGGTCAAAGAGTAAGACTCCATAGCGCTACTCCAAGTCCAACTAACTGTATGTAAATCCCCCTTCCATATCATTGTTATCTACAGGTCCCACACCATGAACCACAAGTAGCATTCTGCCTACTTGGACCTACTTGAATCACTCACTATACAACCAAACACCTTGATCATGTGCGAATTCAACTATCCTTCCATCGATTTGGATTCATATATGTGCACAAACATGCTCACAATAAGGTTTCTGGATTTTGTTAATACACAGACTGTGTAACAGATAGTCTGCACCCCCTCAAGGGGATTGAATGTTCTAGACTTAGTACTCATCAGCACAGTGGTTCTCTGCACTAGTCCCTGTGTGTTGGCCCCTCATCAGGTTGGATCACAATTCAGTCTCATTCACATTCACAATCATACCCGACATCCCCTCAAGAGCAGAACGTATGAAACATTTATCAAAAGCAAACTATAGCCTCCTAACAGTCCATTATGGTTGAATATAAACACTTTATTAAAACAACAAAACGTGAGCGCTTTCACAGTGTCTATGACTGCTTCCTCAGGCAGCATTAAACAACTGAATTACATCTTTTATACACTTAAAAATTAGTCAGCCATTAATTAATAGCAGTTAAGGCATTTAAAGTGTCCCTCTCACTTTGCTAATAAGATTCCATAAAAACATCCAATACTTAATTTATCAAAACCTCATTAATTTTTTTTTAAAAAAAACTTTTAAAAAAGAACATGTCAACACTTATCTACACATTTTAAAGTTCTATGTATATATATATATATATATATATATATATATATATATATATGTGTGTGTGTGTGTGTGTGTGTGTGTGTGTGTGTGAATTAATGTCTGAGTGATCTGGCTTTGAGGAATGGTTTCAGTGATACTGCTTCATTTATGCCTGGTAATGTGTCTGCATTGAGTTTAATGATCCACTTTTGCTCAGCTGCTTCGGTCATATTCTTCACATCACCCCCACTTATCCCTTCTCTGATAACCTCTAGAACAAAAAATGTGAAAGTGTGGTCTCTTCCCTTGTGCCTCAACTTGCTTGGCCAATGCACTGTTCTCCTTTCTATTAATTATATCTCTGTTGTGTTCTAATATACACTCCTTGAGCATTCTAGTTGTCTTCCCTATGTAAAAAAACATACATTTTACACAGAAACTGAAATACACAACATTCTTGGTTCGAAAGTCAGCATAGCATTTCGCTTGAATTTTTGCCTGACTGTGTGTGTGTGTGTGTGTGTGTGTGTGTGTGTGTGTGTGTGTGTGTGTGTGTGTGTGTGTGTGTATAAAAGTGGTGCAAGAGTGTATGAATTTACATGCTGCACAATTTCTGCATATGTAAGTTCCTAACCTTGAAGATGCAATAAGCGGCCAATCTATCTGTGTTTTATAACATAGCTGTTGTTTAAGACATCTTTTATTTTTGAAGGAGAACAGTGGGGTGTCATCCAACACCTCTTTAAGCTCATCTGCTGCTGTCAAGATGTTCCAGTTCTTCCTGAACACCTCACAAAACACATTAATATCACTGGCAAATGAAACTGGGAATCTAAGTTTCCCATTGTCTGATCTATTTGTATCTAGTGCAGAATTTGTCTGATGTGCAAAATAAGCTTGCCCTCTGTTCCCCATCTTTCAGTGATTCTTCTATGCATTAGTCAAATTCATGTTTGGAAGAACCTCTTTCTAAAAATTCTTCCCTGAGATTATTCAGGGCTGGTGTGAGCTGTTTCATTATTATGCAGTCTCATGATTCTCAAAACCTGACCCTTCCTGACATTTTTATTAATGTGGTTGGGGTGCGTACTTTTTCTATGGAGTATGGCATTCCTCCTGGTAGGTTTCCTATACAGGCTAATCTCCAGTTTTTTGGCCTCTGACTTCTTAACTGTTACATCAAGGAACTCTATACTCTCATGGGAGAAATTACATGTAAACTTTAAGAATGTAGGGTGGTATGTGAATATCTCAAAAAGTCATGTAGCTGTTGTTCAGAGCTCCCCCATAGAATAAAAAATTATATCAACAAAGCGGGTGTACCACAGCAAATGTTGATTATATTCACTGGTTTGTAAAAACGATGTCAGCTCCCAATGAACCAAACCAAGATTGGCGTAGCTATTGGCACAAGCCGTGCCCATAGCTATGCCTATCTTTTGCATGTAATAGTGATCTCTGAAGACAAAGACATTATTCTCTAAAATAATGCCTAATAAATTGCAAATCAAATTGATCTTACTGTCAGTATACGTCAATTTTGCACCTAGTTGTTGTCTGATATTGTCTATGCCCCAATCATTTGGGATAAATGTAAATAACAATGTCACATCAAGGGCCACAAAATAGTATTCATTCATTAGTCCCTTGGTCTTACTATAACAGTTCTGTAAAAACATCTTGGCGTCTCTTAGTATGTGCTCATAAGTATCTAACACTGGATGCAGACATTTCTCAACATAAATGGATAATGCCTCTGTCACCCACCCCTTACTTGAGACTATGGGTCTCATTGGTGAGTTCATGGCATCCTTGTGCACCTTGGGCAGTCCATATATAATAGGTACAAGCGGAGCTTCTGTCGTAAAATAATTAGCTGCAACATTGTCACAGACCCTAATCATGCCCCAAACCTCTCAATACAATAACTATAGACAAAGCATAAAATCACAGAACAAAGTCACAGCATCAGGGTTTATAAACATTGCCAGTGTACGCAGTACTAGCATAACAGGGTTTGCATTCGTATACATTAAACATCCATACATTCTGCAACATTCTCACAGCCGCTAATCACCCTCCCAATATTAGCCATTTTAAACAATTTACTTTTGAATTACTACAAACGTTAGATTTTGCAGTAGCATGCATTGCGTGAACCCACATTTTTGATGAGAAACAGAACAAAAATACCAGGCAAACATCTTAACTGTGCATTAGCATGCATTAAGACATCAGTACAGTTTGTAGAATGCTCACAGCCCCTAACCCCCAATGTCTGGATGAGGTGGAAAAATAAAAACAAGACAAACGCATAACATTAACAACATGTTTATACCTTGTAAGACCTCAGTTTTATGAAACAAACAAAAAATACCAGACAAACATTTAAAAACTGTGCAACATTCTCACAGCCCCCAACCACGCTCCCAACCTCTCATAGGTTCATAGGTTCATAGGTTAGTACTCGACACAATAACTACAGATAAAGCAAAAAAGTATCATAAAACAAAGTCATAGCATCAGAGATAGCTATAAATATTACTGGAATACACAGTACTAGCATAACATGGTTTGTATTAATATACATTAAAACATCTATACATTCTACAACATTCTCACAGCCGCTAGCGTCCCTCCCAACCTCTCAACACAATAATTTAGGACAAAGCAAAAAGTTATAGAACATAGCTGGAGCATTAGGGATAACTGTAAATATTATTGGTATACACAATAAAATACTAGCAAGCCTGACTAAAAAGACTATATCAAATATGTACATTAATTATTACAGACAAACCTCCCTTTCTCAATCTCTTAGCAGAAGAATTCTGAACAAAAATAAAATAAAACTATTACAACTACAGCCCCTCACTCCCCAATCCTCTTAGCACAAGAACTCTGTCCCAAAAAGTAATGCAATCATCTCCCTAGGTTACCCCCCCCTCCCACCACAAAAAAAGTTAAAAATAAACCCAAAAACTTTTCTTTTATGCAGTTGATAAAAAGCTGCTACCAATTCTATAAAAGGCTGCTACAAATCCTCTGCTCCCTCTTCACAATTGTAGACTGACTTGCTGCTTACTTCTTCTCCACAAGCCCAGACCAGCTCAGACCTTTTACACTGCCCTTAAAAGGACAGTTGTTCAGACCTTTTAGAAACTGCCCTTACAAGGGCAGTTGAAAATATCTTAGCTTGTCCAATGACCACTATCACTCCTGAAAAGCTTGAATCCGCCATCTGTCCAAACCACTCCCGAGTAGAGGTTGCATGTGCTCACAGACAACCATTTATCACCCTAGATATGCACCCTACATTTCCAGTCATGGGTGTGAGAAGTAGACACATACCACAAGGTCCCATTGAAGACAAGAAGAGAAGTCACCATGGGTTATGTATCAATTCTGACTTGTACAGAAAAGGGGAAATTAGTTCCGGACTCTTCCCAGAAGACCACAAAACTGAATGGAAATAATGTGAAAAAAAGATGGTATGGAAAATAATAGCAGACACTGCCACGAGATCTTATAATCAAATGGAGTACAGTGCAAAGCTTTGTTTGCTCTCTGTGCAAGAACATCTCAGTGATGGATTCACTTCACTTGCTCAAAATACTGAAATATCACATTTCAGTATCTCGAGACCAAGTGAGTGAGAATCCACAACACTGAAGCTGCAAAAGACTGCAATATCAAATATCGAACACTAGCACACTGAAACTCACAAACCAGAGTATTCAGCAATGCCTTTATTACATACAAGAAATGTCCAACTGCACAATACACCTCCCGACACCAAGCGGCACATAGTGACATCTTCCTCACACAACTCCCAATACTGTGACACCCTCTGTAGATGCCTGCCAAACACCATGACAGCAACAGCAACATACCCACAAACAGTAGACTCCCCAATGTATAGTGGTGTCCATGAATACAGCTGGTGGAACATAGACGTCTGATCACATCTTCAGCAGCCTAGCTATCGCAACCAAGAAGTCAGGTGTGCTGTACGAGGCCTTACTAGCCAACACATTCTCAAACTGGCAATGCCTTTTAATGATGTACCGATGTTTAGGTGAAGAGGCAGCTTCACTAGCCATCCGAGCCCACAATTCATCAACCCTGTCCTGCTCCCTAGTTAACACACCCATCAGCAGTGCCAAATCAGTGGCCTTGTTCCCAAGCAGACACTTGATCCTCCAATGCCATGCCTCCACACTGTTCTGCATGCGGGAAGGAACAAGGTATTGAGCTCATGGATATTCCAGAAAGACACTGGGAACAAGGGTGGGAACCTACATGATGTGGCTGTCCTAGTGGTGAACTTTTGTACCCTTCCCAGCACATACCGGGATGGTTGTGGCTGATAGACTTCTGCAATCGTTCCCCCATGGGGCTGCTCTCAGTGATGGCCCTACCTTTGCACTTCTGAGATGCCTTCCACTTGCAGCACCAGTACGTTGTTTGCTGACGTATCCACTCTCAGGTCAGGATGTATCCTTCCAGCAGTAGGACTGGCTTCCCCTTTTGTGTGGTACTCACTGGGTATATCTCCCCAAGCTGTCTGGGTGCCATGGGTTTGCCTTGCGCCATAGTGGTCATCGGTTTGCAGTTGCTGGTGTGACTTGCACCATACAGGCTTTAGTTGCTAGTTGTAGGATTTACCAGCGGCAGCATTCTGCAACAGGTTTACACTCTAACATCGGCAGCGTTGTAGTGTTCCGCTAAGCTGAGCATTCATTTGACTATTAAATTTCCCGGTATCGCAGTTACGAAGTTGTGGATTCTCGCTCACTTGGTCTCGAGATACTGAAATGCGATATTTCAGTATTTCGAGCAAGTGAAGTGACTCCCTCAGTGATATACCTTCATCCAAGTCCTGATTTAAAAGTCATGGCAAGTTAAAAAATTGTCTTGATTCAAGCAGCCACCTTTGGAATGCCATTTCCTAAAGGTTAATCTCAGCAAAAACAATCTGCACATTGCAATGAAAAACTGAACTGGAGTGCCTTAATACAACAATTCTTGCAAATGTCCATAAAGAGTGAGCACTCAAGCTCATAGGTGACTTTGTCTGATCATCCCTAATTGCCCTATTTCAGCCAACTACTACTGCACACTATAAGATGCATCCTGTCAGATAATGGACACTTTCAAAACTGCCAGAAAGCCATTAGTTTTTAATCCTTGCAATGGAGGTTGTAAACCACCTCAGCAGCATTGCCATTTCTATGGAAGAGGGAATCACAACCTCTTGAAGGAAGTTTTAACCAGTTCATTTCACCACCCAGCCAGTTTCTTCAAAGACCTGACATGAATACCAAATCCAAAACATAAGATTTTCATTTGTAGTAGAAATAAAGGGCACATTAATAACTAAACCAGCTGTGACAGGGACAGAAACTGTCAAATTGATAAAACTATGGCCAAATAGTAATGTTTCATTATCTCCCATCATTGCTACTTGAGGTGAAATCTAGAATTTTTTGTAAGAACACTCCTTCTTACCTTCTGCTTGATGTACCAGAACAAGCCTATTAATTAAGCCCTAAAAATCAATATTTAAAAAAAAGTTGGCGACATGACTGTCCATTTCTGAATGAAAGATTTAATCACTCACACACTCCTATGAAGCCTACAGCAATGGAAAAATAAATGTATGGAGAAATTGTTACAAGTACCAAGCTGCAGTCATAAGTCAGTAAGACTTTTTAAAGCAAATTCATTACTTCCCTGTTGAAAAAACAACTTGCTTGTATGGATGCTGCAGCCAATCAGATCCCTTGCTTCACTGAAGTAGACCTGATTGAGTGCAACTTACTGATAAATCAAAAAAAAAACATGGAAAAAACTCTGAGATAGGGAGGTGACAAGGAATGTATAGACAATAACGGAATGCTGCGGATCAGAATTTTGTAAGTATGCTGTATCACTTTTTTATTTTTTTCACAAGTTGAACTAAAAGAGGAGATGGAGAAACCTGCAGCTGCTGCATGGGGGCCCCAATTCTTGGGGAGATAATCGGGGTCCCCCAAGGCTGAGGGTTCCACTGGTACCTAACACTGACTATGCATACAAATAGTGCTTGCTGAATAATTAAATGTTATTTCATTGAGTCCAATGGCTTTTTAGTGGTTGGGATTCTTTGAGATGGTTTTTGCTGTTTTTGGTGGTTTGGAGGGGTTTGAGGAATTGACGTGCGGTATGGAGGTGGCATTTTTGTGTGAATTATAACTGTGGCCTGTTCATTCTCAAGTCCTTGTCATGAAAACCAGCCTGAAACAACTTAGAGTCATGAGCACTTTTGTGATGCTGTGGGAGTTCTGAAAATTCTAAGAACTATCCAGGTTACTTCTTGTTTAAACGTAATCATAATATTTTGAATCATATGCTAAGATGTCAAAGAATACAAGTTAGATAATAAACAAAAGACAGTGAATTGCATTCTAAACCACTGTCAGTTATTACGGGTCTATATTATAACATCGAAGTGTCAAAACTTCAAATGTTATAACATCAAACCAGAAACCTCAAAGACTGACAATATTGAAGCCACAGAACATCGAATTCTTTCCCAGGGAAAGAATTCGGTGGGCAGTTTCCACGGCTTCACTATTTCCTCCACTATGGTGCAATCTCAGAGTTGGTATATTTAAGTAGGGGGGTGGGGAGCACAGCCCCCCACACTGGGGGTGTGTGGGGAGTTTGTAGTGTTTGTGTGTTTCGTGTTTTTTACTGGAACAGCAATTTTTTTTCCCCAGGGAAAAAAATAATTGTTCTCAGTCTTCGGGGTTTTCAGCTTTCGTGGTTTTGGGTTCGATGTTCTAACATTTGAAGTTTTGACACTTCGATGTTATAATATAGACCCATTATTACATAGTTCTGAATGTTTACTATTGATAGTATACTTGACATGCAACAACACCCAGGAAAGTTATGCTATGTTATAAACAAAGTATAACAAATATAGTTTCTTACATATATAAAAGTTATTATTGGAATGTTATCAAATAATTAGAATAACATTCACACTTTTGCAAGTTAAACCAGGATCACACATAACTATCATTCTTTTAATTTGAGTTTACATGCTATGTCTCCTTTAAAAAATGACAGTCTACTTTATATTAAACATCTCATATAAATAATGCTTACTGTATCATTAAATGTTACTTCTTTAAATACAATAGCTTTCTAGTGGTTAACATACTTTGAATTTTTTTTTTTTAGTGGTTTGGAAGGGATTGAGGGATTGCTATATAATATAGAGGTGGCTTGGATGCACTTGTGAATGCTTTTGTGTAAACTGTAGCTGAAAAACTGTTGATTTGCAAGCCCTTGTCATGAGGACCAGCTTGAAGCAGCTTAATTAGAGTTGTGAGCACTTTTGTGATGCTGTGGGAGTTCTGAAAATTGTAAGAACTGTCCATGTTACTTTTTCCCGTCTAAAAGTAAATAATCATAATATTTTGAATCATATGCTAAGATGTCAGTAAATACAAGTTAGATAATAAGCAAAATACATTGAATTGCATTCTACACCACTGTCAGTTATTAAATAGTTCTGAAAGGTTGCAGTATACCAAAAGGATAGTTTATATACTAGCCTATAGAATGACACTTCTGATAAAAAAATTAGAATTGTGTTTCTCTGTTCTTGTCTCTTTTTAATGATAACAAAACTTAATATCTAACAATTTATTATGGTAAGTTTGAATCTTAAAAGGGAAGATTCTTCAGATGTTTGTTTAGACATTTTTAAAAATAACATTTAAGGAAAATAGGACTGATTCTAACACTAGTACTAGATTAAAAAGTATCAAATAAGTAAGGGTAAATACAACTGTTTTACCATATGATACCCTGCATTAGGATTATATCCAACATATAAAACCTCTGAATATAGTAATAGTAAAATATATAATATACAAACAGAAATAGAAAGAGATCAGAATAAGTAAATACGCATATAGTTAAAGACTATAAATATGTTGATAAGGGTAGGAGGGTGGCATAGTGGTTAAGGTGTTCACCTTATAAGCACCAGATGCAGAGTTTGATTCTCACATAAAGTAATTGGCTTAGCTTGGAATGGGCCACAAGGACAGTTAGCCTGGTACTAATTCATGAACTTATAATCCTATGAACAACTTTGCACATAGTAAATAAAACAGAAAAATATAAAATCATCTGACCTATAAATTAATAAATATGAAAATAACAACTGACTTTGTCCCTATAGTAGACCAGGGAGATAATGTGAGGTGCATGGAAAGATGATTGTAAAGATATTCAGTTTGGTCAAATTATAATAACAATTCTGAACACCTGTCTAACTTTTCTTATTCATAATAATTCACTGACAGACTTTTTAAGATGATACATACTAAAAATATGAGACACAATAATATGAATCAGAAGCATGAGCTAAGCATTGTTAGTCTAATGGAGAGTTTGACAGGTAGTTTGTTCATCTTTTTCAGCAAACTAGGAATACATTATTCCATGGTAGAATGTTTTAGGGTTATATCATTAGGTAATTTTTTATTTGTTTCAAAAGTTTTGGCCATAGCTGAAGATTGTTATACATAAAGTATATAATAAGTTCTGTACATGAATGAGATTTCATAATACCTATGTTTTTCTCTCTTATATAAATGTCTGATTTTAAATGCATCTCTATTTATATTAATGGATTGAATAATCCAATAAAGAGGTAGAGTCCATTCAATTACTTGCAATTACATAAAGCTCAAATAGTATTTCAACAGGAAAAACATTTATGTAATAAAGATGTAAATAAACTTTCATTAAATAATTATTTGGTTTTAGCAGGTTCTGGCTTTTGAGCTAAAAGAAGAGGCACCCTCGTTTTGTAAAATAACTCACCAGTAATGGCTAAAGTAAAAGGTCCCTTACATATTGGCGAACTCTTATTGGATTCCAGGGACTAAAGCTAAAGTGGCAAAAAACTACTTAGACACTATAGCCTGTTACATGAAAAGTGAAGTCATACTGGCTGGTGCTTTTAACTGTATTTTATCAAAGATTCCACTGAAGATAGAAAGCTGAGAATTATATCTTTGGCCAAACACTTAATGACTTGTGTAAATCTAATTAATTTAAAGGATATGCATGAGGTAAGGAAAATAAACTCACTTCAATTTACCCATTATTCATATAGATATGGAACACAAGCAAATATTGATAAAATTGTTGTCTCAAACAATCTGTATAGTATCACATACATTATCAGAACATAATGCTATAATCTCTAATATTATATTAAAAATTGATAATTTAATACACCACAGGAGATTACAAGTGTGCATTATTAAAATAAAAGGATTCAAGCATTGGTATGTTAAAGAGATCAAAAATATCCTAGAAATAAACATGAATGGTGAAGTATCTGGCTTTGCCCTGTGGGATTCATTAAAACTTACCAAAATGGAAGAGTTAAAAGCTGGTATATTAGTAAAACAAGAGAATGGGACAAAGAACTGAATACATTACAGACTAAAATAGACACACTAAAGTTAAATCTAAAACCAAATGACATTATCTGTCAGTCTGAACTTAAAAACTTAAATATAAAATATGTTGAAATTCTAAATCATAAAGTTTCAGTAAACCTGGAAAAAATTAAACTTCAGACATATTCAGTAAACCCTTCAAGCTTGCATAAACCTGCTCTTAGATCAAAGAAAATAAATAAAATCATATCGAAGAAATTATAACACATAAATAAATAAGAAAGGAACAGATATTAAAAGTATTCTTGAGGGATTTAAAATATTTATAAAAATATAAATAATAATACAAATAACCTAGATAATGATGATGTAGTTGAAACATTTCTAAGGGAAAATATAAATAATAAAATAGCAAGTGAACAAATAAAAAATGATAGCCCATTCACTTTAACAGAAATAAAAGATCAAACAAAAAGTTAAAAAATAATAAGGCACCAGGCTTAGACGGCCTTATACCAGAACTATATAAAATACTACTGGATGATGCAGTTAAAATATTAGATAAGGTCTATAGAGAAATAAAAACAACTGTTAAAGTCCCACCGTTATGGAAATATTCCCTTATATCACATATTTTAAAACAAGATAAGGATCCTTCAAAGTTTTCATCATACAGACCCATTTTACTTTTAAATGTGGACTATAAGATGTGCATGTCCATTTTAGCTAACAGAATTAGTCTACTTAAACCTAAACTAATTAACAATGATCAAACTGGGTTTGTTTTAAATAGACACATACAGGATAATATAATAAGAATACATGCATTAATACATAATGCAAAGAAAAACAAAAAAAAGAACTATTTATCATTTGCCTCGATTTAGATAAGGCTTTTGACTCAGTTAATTGGTTTACCTGTTTAAAACACTTAAAGTGTATAATTTCTCACCTGAGCTAATTACATTCATTTCTAAGTTATACCATCAGAGGAATTCAATAAACCCTACACATTCATTAAACGGTAGCAATGAGTTTTGGATTCTGTAAGCACAGTGTAGAGGTGTGTATCCTTGTACAAACAAGGTAAATACTGTGGCATGCTAAGTACAGCATAAGCAGCTGAAGTGCATGCTAATCAACCAATGCAACATGGTGGAGCTACTCAACAAGCTATAAAGCAACCGTGTAGACTCCATTCTGGCTTTTCCTGTAAATTCCAAAACCTTTGCAATACAGCCATGGAAAGGAGTCTACACAGATAGAATGTTAGGGACTGCTACTGCTTTAATTCATTTGTATGTGCTACAGGTAGAAGTCAATGCTGCTGCTGCTGCCAACAGGCCTAGGCTGAGAAGGAGAAGTGTTTTCAGGCCCCATTTAATTTTTCACAACCTACATGACTTTTTAAATTGTTGAGGGACACAGTACAGGAACTCACTTACCTCTCCTGTCCTCAACTCAGAGCGAGAACCAACGGAGGGGATGCCATCCCAGAGGAGACAAAAGTATGTGTATCACTTATAATCTTAACCACAGGTAACTTTCAGAGACCAACAAGGCACATGCTGGGGGTGACACAGGCATCAGCATCCAGGATCCACCAATTCCTTTATGCTATGCTCTAACATGCCAGTGACCAAATATATTTTCCCTGTAGTTCTGAGGAGAGTCCCAGAACTATGCAGTAGTTCTACCATGTAGCACACTATCCTGACATACTGGATGCCAGTGATTGCACATTTATAGAGCTTAAGTCACCACCCGGGGAACAGGGTATGCTCCGCATAAACAGAAAGGGCTACCACTCCATTAACTGTCAAGTCATGTGTAATGCCAAGGAAATCATCTTGAATGTGTTTGCTGGCAACCCTATCAGTTCCATGAATCACATATCCTGCACACCTCTCAGCTGTACCAGATGTTTGTTAGGGTAGATATCCCACAGGGACATTTACTGCGGAATGCAGGCTATGCACTAGAAACTTGGCTGATGACAACCATCAGAAATGCACACACCCATATAAGAACACTATAATGAGGCACACACTCAAACCAGAAATATCATAGAGCTTGTGTTTGGGCTGCTGAAGTCACATTTCCAGTGCCTAGATACATTTGGAGGAGCCCTGCAGTACATTCCATGGACATGTACAAAGATATCAACAGAATGTGCATTGCTACATAACATCAACCTAAGGAAACAGCTTCAGCAGGATCAGCAAGGGGAAGGGCCACACATCCCACCAATACCACCACCAATGCAAGAATCACTATAGCAACAGGCAGATGACGAGTCAGAGGGGGAAGCAGCAGCTGCTGTCAGTGTAGGCAGATGTAGACATGCTCAATATGCCCTTGCATTGGCTAAAAGACAATGTATCGTACACGCACTCACCACTTAAGGGCCTAAAACCTTCCTCCTATGCACATACATATAGTAACATTGATGCCAGTCTACTCATACAACCTTTACCTTCCCATGCATTGGCTGTGTACTACTTGCATCAGAGTCAGCCCTGAACTACAACCATGTCAACTGCTGCATTTATAAGGTTGGTCTCAAACCTGTAGTGTATTGTGTAATAATATGAATGAGTGGTATATCCTTGTATTTCACTAATTGGCACCGTAAGCAAGTAAAAGGTAGGACAGCATTACAGAAATTATCTTAACATGTGACAGCAGAGACTTGTGTGACTTATATGTGCTCATTATTAAGTAGTAGGCATCAGACATCAAAGATTCACACAGTTATACTCCTCAAAAGTAGTGAGGGTCACTGCATGGCCTCAGTTTAGCACCATACATTTGTTCTGGCAAATCATTAAAGAGTGAAGTTAGAAAGTGATGATACCCATTGCAGTTTCTGACTTTACAACACTCATGAGATCATTCACAATAAAGTTGGAAAATGTTGATGCTATCAATTGTGTAACTTTCCAAGGCCAATATAAGTGAAAATGTACCAGTTCAACAGCACAAATGCAGATATATCAAGCACTTTAATCATATATGCACCCTGAGCATCAGACACAAAGGCTTATGTATCCCTGAATCCAGATGATAGAAAATAGTGATATGGCACAGTTATTACCACTTGTACAGGGTGTTGTGTGTGTGGGGGGGGTAGGAGGCCTAGGCTGACACAAAAGGTCAAATGACTGTGTGTGAGTAAGAAAGCAAAACAAACAGACATCTGGATAAACCAACAAATGGCCAGACACAAAATGAGCTTTAAGCTACACAGCTGAACCATGTAACTGTAGTGTATATGTCTATAGGGGTCCTCCAGGTAAAACTGGTGTGTGTCTGCATGGACACAGCTAAGCTCTGTGCTGGCTCTATGTCTTAGTATGTCAAACAGGTGTGAGCCATGCATGGTAGAGGTGGCAGTTCATCACTGTCGTCCCTGACCATGAGAACTGGCTCTACTAGGAGTTGCACTGGCATGTCCATGGTCGTGGTCAGATGCACTGCTGCTACCTGAACATAACTAATGCTGCTGGACAAAGTCCCTTCAGGAGGATGCCCAGGACCATGATCCCATAGCTTGACACATCTGGGTGTGGACAGCACACTCACTGACATACCAGTGGAAGTACTGCCACCATGGGAGTATGATTGGGCACAGCTACATTGGCTAACAGCAGATAGATGATGTGGCTGACCTACACTCATGAGGATGCCGTTCCCCTCCAAGCAGACCTTCCATCACAGGCAATGCTCTTTCCATGACAGACACTCTTCAGTACATCACAGACACCCATCATTCCAACACGTCATTCATCAGATCCATTGAATCAGCAACACAGTGTAGACAGTCAGGCATGTCAGCCTGTGTCACATCAACAACCCTGAGCATTTGTCTGCACTGATGGAAAAATGCATGTGCTTCCGTAATGGCCCTAAACATATGTTGAGTGGCATGGGAAAAGACACTTGCACCAGGAGGAGGCACAGCAGGCCCCCTCCAAGCATCCCTATCAACCCTCCTGGGTGGCACCTCACTCACACTTTGGCTACAGCCAAAGTCAGCTGGCACTGAAGCCACAGTAGCCACACTTCCCTGATCAATGGCCTCACCCTCCACCTGTCCAATATCTGACAGCTCACTGGAATGGGTAGGGGTAGGCTTACTGGCTGTGTCTGATGGAATTGCAGAGGATGGCTGAATGTCAACTTTAGTGTCAGATTCAACCTGGCCACCATCATCATCAGAGTCTGCTGATACACTAAGATCAGGTGGCAGAAGACCCACTCTTCCACCACCATGATCACCTGTGATGAAAGGCAACAAACACGGGAAAAAATTAATACCTACACTACTACACTCCAATATATGCTAACAAACAGTGCTGCTACACAACAGGCCTGACATCAACATCACACACTAAAATATTTCTTTAAATTGTGCAGCAGTACTGACATAAAAATGTTTGGCTTACCATTTGGAGGTGATATTCCCTTCTGCAAGCCAGATGGGCCTGGAAGAAGTTAAGCAAAAGATAAGGGCGAGATCATGATATTTAACAGTTACACAGGGAGTAATGCTTTTACCCCATTTATATGTCCATTAACTATACTTTCAACATGAACGTAGCTGACAACTCCAACCTAAGCCAATAACTGCAGCAATCTTCAACCAAAGCAAAAGAAAAAAGTCATGTAACGCAAAACTAACATATTGATTTCAATTGTTTTACTATACAACAATATTCAATTGCTGAGATACAAAAGCCTACCTGAAACTGTTGCTCTGACATGCAGGACATGCTGTACTGCACTCTCCTGGGAAGTGTCTGGATCCTTGATATTGGTCAGGAACTTTCATTGGGTCTGGATCCTTGATACTGGTCAGGAACTTTCATTGGGTGTTAGTGGTTGTTCTCTAGCAGGCCCTCCCCCAGTAACCATCTGGTCATGGCCTACTGCAGCTGCTCTCCTCCATGCAGATATGATCATGTCAGTGGCCCTGTGGCACACCTGCTCATATGTCCTGCCATGGCCACAAATGGCATTCACATCATCAGCTATCAGGCACCAAATCTGCATCCTGCTTGCCATATCTCCCCATCTCCTTTCCAGCAGAAAAGCATCATGTTGCCTAAAGGCATCCACTATCACCTGGTTCTCAGCATTGGTGAAGGGGGGTTCTCTGAGTATTAACACACCTGGGTGGCATACTCCTAGGTGTCCTAAAAGACAAAGTAGGATAAGTACCACATAACTACAAAATAACTGTTCCAGATAAAAGAGAAAAGGTAGCTAATCAGTATTACCCACTGGAGAAACATAAAACAGTCTAGAGATGTGAAATATGAACAACAGGCAAGATGCAAAACAAGGAGAGTAACAATCGCAACATATCCTTTTTTGTGCCAAAACAGTAACTCACCTTTGCTCCCCCAAAAAGAATAGTCTATCCTTCTTTGTGCCGTAAGAGTAGCTCACATTTTTCTTCCCCCAAAACAACAGTCTATCCTTGTCTGTGCCGTAACAGTACCTCAGCTTTGCTCCCCCAAAAGAACAGGCAAATGGCACATTTTGCCAACAAACCATCTTTGAAATGCTAAAGGTACTATCAGAGGAGTTATCCCTAAAACATATGTACATATTTATCACAGAGCAGTCCATTTTCATGTATTGGTGATCATGTATGGGTGTGAAATGGCTTGACAAATATTCCAGTGCCATCAGTACACTTGTAGCAAATGCATATGGATAAAAGTGTAAAATGCTTTGCTTCAGATATTTCTTAAATACATTCCAGCATATGCAGTATGTAGCTGACAAAATGCAAGTATACATTCTGAAGTGCAGTACTCCTCTATACAGATATATGCTGAAGAGATAGCTTATGTGCAGTCTTCCTGGAATAAACAAGTCTCCTCATCATCAGTTTACCTAGCTACATGGTTGCATTTTATATGGTGGAGATTCAGAGCTGTTAGAACAGTGAATATGCAAATGAGGTGTGAACTTATTAGAATTGCTGAATCCCAAATACTTAGATGTGTGTAGGAGATGTAAACATAGTACAGGCACTCCCTCAGTGCTTGTTGTTAATGGATTGCAATGTGAATGATTACTGGTTGGGCGAAGTACAACTCGACAGCACTTCAGGTTGCCTTACTTCTGCTGGGTGTGTCAGGTTAGATCTACAAAGTGTTAGGTTGGAAATGTAATTAAGTAGCAAACAATTCATGGGTTGTGTTCCTTAACATACAACTTGCCTTTCATTTGTTGCCAGCTGCATATGAGATTATTTCCAGTTAATATCCTCACACATTTTAAGGCCAATGGTACAGAATAGCTTTCACACTGCATGTCTCAAAGTGATGGCCAGATAACTGAAAAATGACCAACAAATACAGAAAGATAAGATGTATATTTCCAAACAATAATCATAACAGGTTGTGTGATCGCTAAGTGCACTACATCCAAAAATAATACATGTACGAATAACAGCTGTTTGGTTTGATATCACTGTAGATGCTGTCGCAGTTGGTTATGTGAAGAATGAATTAAGTTCTTTGCTGCAAAGCTGTTTGTGTGGCAAGAAGGATAAGGTACTCATCCTGTGTTCTGAAGGGACACTGGAATGAGAGTTTAAATCCAGATCTGTGTAGACATATCTCATGTGACCCATCGTTTTTTTTTCTGTGTATGTCATACATTGATTTTCCTCATCTCAACTACTTGCCCCTTTTTCTCTTCTTTTTTTTCCTTTTCTGTCTTCATCTCATTTTTTTGGTGGTGGCAGTGTTTGCATGATGCGGCACTTAGTACAATCATGGGAAATGGGGTAAAATGAATATTAGGCATGCTTAACTTGTTTGCATGAAGCACAGCAGTGCACAAACTGGACAACTGGAACACCCAGGTAGCAGATAGGACCCAGACAGCCAAAAATAGAAGCCGGATACATTCAATTAATGCTACTGGGCATCGTGCAAACACATTAAGTGGTGTTGCATGGCAGTTAGCAGTGAGACCTTAAAAATGATTAGCAAAATAGGGAATGTCATGTAACTAGTCCTGTGGCAGCAGGTGTAAGTGTAGAGCTTGAGTACTGATGGCCCTGGGCTCTAATACAATGTGTGCAACCTTTTTATCTCTGTTGTGATATTGCAGTTTATAGCAATGAGCTGAAAGAAAGACAAGGGTTAGTTCAACCTTCTTGCAGTGACAGGTGTAAGGGTAGTACTGCCATACACATGGTCCTGGGTTCTAATACAGGATATTCTATACACTTTTACTGTTCCATTTCCCATTATAGTCACTCTCACTTATAACACTTGAGATAGTGGAGCCTATATTAATTACATGTATGAGGGATGAGAGTTTAGTATTATGTCAGCTATTTAGTTATTTATCTACGTATTATCACATTTATTATCAGATGTATGACTGTGGGTATACTGTGTACTATATTCCTGTAAGTATAATTATGCTATCTGGGCTGGCTTGGCCTTCACATTTGCCTAAGACACATACACAACTGCCTGTACATTCAATAACCTTGCAATTCCAATTGCAGTTATGTAATGCCTCACAGCTTAGCACTGTTGGCCACTGTTTGCCATCATGCACATGCATTGCTCAGGGGTTGCATACTCCTGAGCAACATTTTTGCATAATGGTAAGCGAAGCACAGCAGTGCCAATCAATGTGTGCACACAAGTAAATCAATAACTGGAACTGGCAGGAAAGCATCAGTCTCCATTACTCCAGATCTGTGGTAGACATGGCAGGTGTTTGTGTGGAAGGTGACAGGTTTCAGGCACAGAGGTGGAATGTCCAGGAGTAGAGGATATTCACTGGACTCCAAGTTAAGAACCACAGCCAAAGGCTTCTGCAGGGGGATTATTCTGCCTCCCATTACAAGTCTGAGACTTGGGATAGTTTATTCCAGACTGTATCCAGTGCCACGAGTATCCCATGCACTGAAGAACAATGTAAGCATTATTATAATGCCCTATGGAGGAGAAAGAGGGATACACTCGACTTTTATTTTATTTTTTTAATTTTATGTGTCGTCAAAATGTGCCCATGTTATCTATGTTTACCACATCACTAACTGCTTCATAGCACACCGGGGTAAGCCAACCCCACTGGATCCACCTACCCTCCCATCCACCAGCTCCAGCACGGATGCCCAGGACATCTGGCAGCCAAACTGGAAGCACTGCTTCTGCTGCCCCTGCACTACCTGCACCCTCAGGTGCTACACCAAACACTGGTCCAGTGGTAGCCTCCAGGAGCAGTGGCAGAAGTGGTTATTTCATCACCCACACTGAGTTGCCAAGAATTGTGTGTAGAGTTGTGCGCCACACCATTATTGCATGCTTACCCTGGCTGGAGAGGCTGCTCTCCCTCATTTTGTGTAGTACTAGGAGGAAGAGGAGGAGATGTCAAGCACTCCAGCCATCAGTGGAGTGAGGTGACAGTGATGACAGTCCAGTGGGTGAGGACTCGATTCTCACTGTCACCCAGCTTGATGACCATGGGCTCGGGATGTACCCACCCTCTCCCCAATCATGGTGTCCCACAACCTTTTATGTCCATCACCATCCCTGTCTCTTGTCTTGTTTGTCTTGTCTGTCTGCAATTGATTCATCACCTACCCAACTTACTGGACCCAGACATAAGTACATCCCTTCCCCAACTTTCCTCTCACACTGAAATAAAAATTAAATGGGCACCTGTCCCATCAAAAAAAAATGTCACATACATAGCTCTCCATTTTGGACATGCGTCTTCTTGACACACTTGATTTGATCCAATTGGCTATATAACATGATTGTGTTGTGGTCACCCCTCTCTCTGAAGGTGACAGCCCAAATTCAATTAACATTCTGCACACATGTTCAGTTATTCTTGTTAAGAAATGGATAGCAACAGTTCTTTCCTACCTCCCTCCTGCACATTCCTGCTTTCGCTTTGTTATTCCCCCTGCTTGCTCCCCATTTCACCACTTTCCTATCTACCCCATTTCACCACTTTAATCTGGTCAAAAAAAAGAATCTCACACAACACACATAAGTAGCTGAAAAAGCAATGGATCCCTTCAATTTTTGGGCTCTGTGTTTGCACAGAGGTCCACATCGTGCAGTAATGTGCAGCAGCGGTGAGCGGCAGCAAACAGCTGCAGTTACCCCCATGCAATTTTGCTTAACACTGCTGCACTATGCCAACACAGAACAATACACCTCCTATAAACAATTCATGTCATTGCATTATCACTCTGTATTGAAAAGTATTAGATACACCTGTACTCAAACCCAGTACCATCTGGCCCCAAAAAGGAATGTATCAATGCATTAAAACATACTGCCACAAAGTCAGTTAAGCTGCAGGTGTATTTCATCAACTCAATACTAACTGTCAGACTTTAGAAATGCAGCACACATTTGTGCACTGCTTTGCTATGCACAAACATGTGCATTTCACTTGAGTATGCATTTTGCTAACCGTCATGCAAATCCGCTGCTTGCTGTGCTATAGAAATGTACATATTATGCTATATTACTACCTTTTACTATACATTTCCTGTGTATCACATGAAATTACACATGGTAACATTACAAACTGTGGGCCTTATCTAATAATATGACAAATATTTCCAGTACATGCATGTGTTGCCACCCCCCCCCCAGACACTACAACCCTTGTGTCTCAGTACCTTTTCCACATATATATCAACCACTACACAACTTCAAAATGAAATATAAAATGTTGTGTGCTATACAATGCACATCAATCTGGTACATGCAGAACTACAACTATTGACCCATGTGCCTAAAAACCCTTATCTTCAAGGCTAAGGAAGAATCAGCATAGACCATATCCACAGGGACATAGGTGACCTTCAGCACACTTGACCCAACCCATTTTTCTTGTCTTTGTAGATCTTGCTTATTGAACTTTGTGGGCTTCTTGAATACTTACCCCAAAGACCTGGGTGAGGGATAACAGGACATACCACCTATGTTGACTTATTCAAGGCCTTTGACACTATCCCCCATTCATGTCTCATAGTGAAGGTTTCCCATGTGGGAATTAAGCCATACAGTAGTAGAGGGATAAGCAACTGGCTCACTAAAAGAATACACATGCTCAAAGCTGCGGACTTCACCTCCACCACTAGCTACTTACCATTAGAATACCACAAGGATCTGTGCTGAACCTTTAACTGTTTGCAAACTACTTCCCTGAAGCACAGGCAATGGTATGTGGCCTGTGGTTCACCAAGTTTGAAGATGACTGGTAACTGGATGCACTAATATAGAGTCCCCCAGTGATGGTAACATATTACAAAAGGGGCTGCCACATACAAATGATTGGTGCCAAACTCATGGACTGAGCTTTAAAGCATACAACGCCTCATTGTCCTCTTTGGCAATGAAGTACCCCTGCTAATTATGATATACATAGTACCCATCTAAGCTCAAACACAATGTTCTTATACTTGGGAACACATGCTGATAACAATCTACACTTTCATCACTATGTGTCCATACTGGTGACACACACATTGCACACTGCACACATCATCCATATGGACATCACATCTAATACCAAAGTAGTCATACCTCTGCTGTACTTAACCCTTATCAGACCACTAATTGAGTACAATGCTCCCTTCTGTCTGTACCTCACCAGACACTTGCAGCAACTGGAGAAAACACAGGTTTGTGGCTGGAAGACTCCCGGGCCTCCAAACATGACATACATGGAAAGACTGAAAGACCTATCACTGTACTCTGTATCATGAAAGCTGCTGAGAGGTGACCTATGTCTGCCCTACAAAGCAGTCTCAGACCTTGCCCTCCTGTAATGCTGGATATCTGCAAATCAAATGGGACAAGAATAACTTGCCCCTGGGTTCTTAACCTACCCTGTGACATAAACAGAACATGTTGGGGAGACAGATATACCCCCAACAATTCACACTCATCTGTAATAGGCTCCCACTGCATGTGAAACAGTACTCTTCCATGACTCTGTTCAAGCACAACTTTGACTACTGATCGGGTGATATAAAGTCATCTCTGGAGTGGCACCTATGTCTCTCATGGACAGGGCCAGTTGGTACTGCTCACAGAATTGCTCTGCTAACAATGACCATCCAACTATGCTCACTAAGGGTACTTGTGTTTTTACACAGCTAGGCTTTGAAGCACCCTAAGGCCATTAGGCTAGTAGCCTCCTATGAATATATGAAGCTATGAGCCTATGCAGGCCTCCCAACATCTTATCTCTCATGTGGCCTGCTGATGTCATCTACTATAAGTTCACCTGCACTCTTCTAAAAGTCAGACTTGTGTAAAGTACTGAATTCTGTAGTCTGTGTATATAGTTAGGTAGGGCCTCTATTCTCACTGCAATCAATTGGGTGCATGTGTGTGTGTGAGCTCTTGTTTGACATTATGGGGAGCATTTTACACCAGCATGTGAGACACTGTTGTATTCTCCTCAACAGATACTGCTGATGTCATCAAATATAAAGTGTTGTCTGGCACAATCCATGTTAGACTTGAGCTGTGGTGCTTGCCTTAAATGCAGAGATCTATAGTCTATGTAGTTAGATAAGTATGGGTTCTATTCTCACTGCAGTCAGCTGGGAGTGTGTGAGCTCTTGCTTTATGTTACAGAGATCATATTACACTAGCATGTGGCACACTGTTATATTCTCCTCAACAGACACTGTTGATATCATAGGTTCATAGGTTGGTACTGAGCTATCTGCCCGGAGGCATATATTAGCCCAGCCACGTTGTGCGGTATTCACCACCCCTTTAGTAGTTTCCTAGACCCTTGTACTAGCAGCTAGTACCCTTGGCCCCTATCTAGTAGTGATGTTGGTGTGATCCCTGGTGTGAACTTTCTGTTACCCATCCACTCATCAAGGTTCCTCTTGAAGAGTGATAGTGAGGGGCTCTGTCTTATGTAGATCAGGACCCTGTTCCATAGTAAGGGAAGTCTCTGCGAAGGGAATCTATCCCTCCAGCATGTTCTATTCATTGTTGTGTTGAGGTTTATATCCCTAGAGCGTGAACCTTCATCATCTATAAAGTCTTGTCAGACACACTCCAAATCACGTTTCAGCTATGGCACTTGCATAAAGTACTGAGTTCTGTAGTCTGTGTACTTAGATAGGGGTTTTATTCTCATTGCAGTAAACTGGGTGTATGTTGTCTGTGTGTGAGGTCTTACTTGATATTGCATAGAGCATTTTACATCAACATGTGGGACACTGTTATATTCTCCTCAACAAACATTGCTGATGTCATCAGCTATAAAGTGTTGTCTGGCACATTCCAAGGCATAGTTGAGCTGTGGTAGTTGTCTTAAATACAGAGGTCTGTAGTCTGTGCAGTTAGATAGGGAGGGTTCTATTTTCACTGCAGTCAACAGGGCGTGTGTGTGTGTGTGTGTGTGTGTGTGTGTGTGTGTGTGTGTGTGTGTGTATGAGCTCTCACTTGACATTGCAGAGAGCCTTTTACATCAGAATGTGAGACACTGTTATTACCATATTCTCCTCAACAGACACTGGTGATGTCATCAGTTATATCAGATTTTTGGATATGCAGTACTCCCACCAGGGCAGGGTCAGACAATGGCCTGGAGACCAGGCAGACATCACCTCATCTTATACCAGACAGATTATAGTGACATGGCTTAAACCTTATCCACATGCATTATGGCATGGTTTGTAGTCCCTGTGTTATCTTGCTGAGAAAGCACTGTGGTTTTTATAGCTGATGCATGTGTCTGGTGAGGTACATGCAAAAAAGAACATTATACTCTATTATTGTACCGATGAGATTTGACTACAGTGCAGTCATACAATCCTAAGTTCTGAATATGATGGTGCACATATGATGTGCACAACATAGGCTTTCAATACCAGTGTGGACATTTGGTGATTGAAATTCAGAGTGCTATCTACCTGGGTCCCCAGTGTGGGTATCACTGGGTGTCAGCATAGCAGGATTTTTGTCATTGCTGAGATTAGCATGGAATTCCACTTTTCAGACAGTCAACATAAAAAAGACACATTTCTGCATTTAGCTGTAGATCGTGTAACTTTGTGCCAATTTATTTGTCTATGTTTTCTCTCCTGTACTATATCATCATTGGTGGACTCAATGATTACACACAATATGCAAGAATCAGCAAACTTGGTAAGCCAATGGCCATATACTTTAGCCTAAACTCTTGAGAAATAGAGTCCAAGCAGTAAAAGGCCAAGCACAGATCCCTGGGGTTTCCAAGCCATTGGTTACCCATCTACTGATGTAAGGGATAATCCCCAGGTTAGAGAGTTTCTCAATGATACCTGCATGAGGGATTGTGTCAAAACCCTAGGCCAGATCACGATAGGCTGTATGCACTGTATTACCTTCATCCAGGCCATTCACAATGAAGCAATGGCCTGTGACAACATCACAGGTCATCTATGCCATGACTCAGCACATATACCTTCCTGATATGGTTGAATACATGGTTTACCTTCATTTGTGCATATTGCACAAGGGCGAACAGCAATTGTCCAAACAACAGTTTGCGAAATTTGCAAACACCGAACAGAAAAAGGATCGAACGTGCAATGAGCGAATGCACATTGACATTCGCTCATTGTACATTCGGCATTTTGGGGTGGATTGCCCTATAGTGGAGATCAGAAAATGGTCCCTTTCCCCACTGTAGTGCGATCTTGGAGTTAGAATATTAAAGTAGGGGGTGTGGGGGGTGCAGGGGAGCTTTCCTCCCTGCTTTAAACCTTATTACATTTTTTATTCGACATTATTGTTCAAAAATCATCAAATCTGCTTTTCATAGAGCAATATGTGTTGTGTTTGGGTGGGGTTTTTTTTGTGTGTGTTCGATGTTCGGGGGTGTCGATTATTACGCTGTCGACAGTTTGAGTTTTCGACAGCGTAATATAAATGCGAGCATTTGCACCACTGTGATTCGGCTTTGTAAAGGTAAACCAAATGCACACTTCAACATGCCCTCCACTTGGGCTATATTCCCATACAAGAGTGTACATCAACATGCATCCATCAGAGTAGGGGGGGACAGCACATGATGCATGGATGTACATGATGGAGATATCCTGACACTCCTTAACTGTGAGGTAAGCCAACATGTGATCATGGACCTCTTTTACATGTACACTAGTCATATTCTGGCTGTGTACAACAGACCTGTGTAAACCAGGTCAGGGTATTTGACACAAATCCACACTGAGGTATTCACTCAACACTGTCATATGTGGCCACAAAGTGGGTAGACCAATGTATCAAATACGTGGCATCTCACTATATTAACATGTGTAGCATGACCTATATCTCAGATCCAGTGATCAGGTCCATACATCAGAGCTGTCTGCTAGGCCCTTTCTTGTCCATTAGTTAAGTGAAGGATATCACAAATGACATACACATGCTTTTCCACACAGTTGCCTGAAGGACTACAGAATGTGGGTAATCATTGACCCCAACCGTGATATTAGTATAATACAGACAATAACAACACATACCAACCACTGCTGCCACAGGCATGACAATACCTGCATTGACAAGACACATATCAGAATTTGTTAATGCAGGAAACAAACACACCACCCAAGTATAATGTGGACATCACAACCAGTAATCAGATCAATAGGTATGTGACCCATGTACTGGGGTAGATGGTAAGTGGTGCATCCACCAGCATGTGGTCACCATGCTGACTACTCCCTTGAATGTAACACAAGTACTGGGTATGTGAAGGACATCCACATCAGAGGCTATAATATCTTCATGGTTCCTAGTCTTCATCATACTAATAACTGTACAATGCACCCTTCTTTGTGTACTTCTCGACACATCTACCAGTAATGTGCAACAGGAGTATACCACCTTTGTCACAGTGAGCTGTCACACAGCTTATTGGCCATACCTAGGTATTCTTTCTGGAGTATACATGACTGTCTGATGGTACTGAATACCGATCAAGTTGTTACACCAGATGCATTCTGTATATATATATATATATATATATATATATATATATATGTGTGTGTGTGTGTGTGTGTGTGTGTATATATATATATATATATATATATATATATATATATATATATATATATATATATACATATACATATATATATATATATATATATATATATATATATACACACATATATATATATATTTATATATATATATATATATATATATATATATATATATATACACACTCACAATCTCTGTACTACACCGCCCACATCCCCCCTACTTAAATATTCTCACTCCGAGGTCATGCTACATAGAAACACACACAAAACACTACCACACAAGCTACTTTCTCTTCACACACACACACACACACACACACACACACACACACACACATCACAACAACAAAACACACTGATACACACCACAGCCCCTACCCAAACCCCTTAACACACACACACTTACCTGAATACATAACCATAGTGGAACTTTAGAAGCGCGAAATTCAAAACCTCCGGCATTCGAGGATTTGAATTTTGCGCTTCTAAACTTTCGCTATTATGTGGATTTGGTTTCTTGGGCTCAAAATACTGAAATTCGCGATTTCAGTATTTCGAGCTTCTGAACGGAACCCTTATATATATATATATATATATATATATATATATATATATATATATATATATATACCATGCACACGAGACAACTAGCCTGTTTTGCCCATATTGTTGCATACAGGTACAGCAGTTTCCCTCTTAACACCTCCAGCAGATGTTACAGTACCAGGACAGTGTGAGTGGTTGCTCCACATAGAGTGTGGATGTATCATAATAGTTGTTAAAGTGTGTGTGTGTGTGTGTGTGTGTGTGTGTGTGTGTGTGTGTGTGCAGACTCATCTTTTAGCATTGTAAACCTCATATATTCTGTCAGAGGCATGGGATTACTGGTGGTATTATTCTGATATTGTCCATGATTGTGGCTGGTTCTTAAACAGTTTTCCATGACCCTTTACCTGTGCCCAGCTTGCTTGGGAGTACAGTCATATTCAGGCATATCAGTTTGCACAGTTTCACAATATGCACCCTACCCCAGTTGTACTTCAGATCCCTGATTGATGTCCTCTGCATTATTCGTGTAAGGATGTTTATTTCACACAAACATTCTCCCCACTGTTATGTCACTGTGTGTGACAGTCACATAAAATACATTTTCACTGCACAGTCCCTAACGTAACATATAGATATGTGATTGGTGTTGCTGCTACAACCATCTTCTATTGACATGCCCTCCGCTGGTGTACATTAGGTAGTTTCACATGTCCTCTTACCCTGTGTTCATTCCTGCAATTCATGTGTGTGTTCCCATTCAATACACACACTTCCCCTGAGTGTTCATTTAACATGGCAGTCCATGTCCCATTACAGATCATTTACATAGCTGCAGTACACAATACCAGTAATGGGATATCACAATACTATGCACTGTAGGTGTACTGTCCTGTACTGCATTTGGACCATGTACTTCACATTTAAATCTCTCAACTGTCCACATATTCCCAGGATGTCCAGATGTGTTTCTTATCAAATTTGTGGCTGGGATGACCTCAAGATTGATGTGAGTTAATATTACATACATTTGAATTCACACCTGTCAACTGTAATGATTTGTGCAGAATGTCCAGTTTTTGTCTTATATTTTGATCTTTTCCTCATAACATTTTGGTTTTCTGGCAAATCACTGGCATGCCACTGCAGTTTGAAGTCAGAAACTGATGACATACATTTGTGTTTCAAACTTCATGCTCTTCAGAAAGTACAGGCTACTGTACAACCTATTATTCTATTGACTTTCGAAGTTTGGAAGAGCAATATTAAAAATCTGTCCCTATTTTTGGGCCTTTGTCCCCCTCATTATTTATGCTTTGTTAAGATTTCTTGCGCTAATAGGTTGAGCGATATGTTTGAGTTTCATTCTAATACATTTCTATGTGACATCTATGCCAAATATGTCCCTATTTCTGGTTAAATCTCCCTGCATTATGGTGGTCTTTGTGCAGATGTGTTGCACTAATAGATTGACAGCTGTCTGTGGAGCCCTAGTGATCACTGTGGCATTTCACGCAAATCCGTGTACTGTAGGTGCTCTGCATGAAACATAATTGATATCTGCATTCACTCACATGGTTTCCTGGCTAGCAACTGTGTTGCCAACCACAAAACCTAATTTAGATGTACTGCATCACATTAATATGCATTGCCTGCTGCCATTTGATGCACATCGCCATGCAAACATGTAAACTCCATGTAAGCTTTGTGCAGAGCCTACACAGAGTTTACTGAATACCAGAGAATAACTCTTGTAATTATGTTAAAATGTATCTATATTACGACACTGAAATGGCTAAACACCGAACTCTGTTTCAGTGATACATAAAGAGCAAACTACAAGTTAAATGAACAGCCCAATCATCGATTTCTTCCTAGGGAAAAAAATTGCTTGCCCGTCACCATGAATTTGCCCTTTTCCCCACTGTAGTGAGATCTTGGAGTTGGTATATTTAGTTAGGGGGCATGTGGGGGCGAAGCCCCCCCCCACTTTGTAATGTTTGAGCTGGTGTGTCATGTCTGGTTGGCCTACTGATTTTTTTCCCTAGGAAAAAAATTGTTGATCTGGCAGTTCACTTAACTTGTAGTTCGCTCTTTATGTATCGCTGAAATGCCATTCAGTGTTTAGCCATTTCAGTGTCGTAATATACACCTGTTAAAATAGGTTATTTTCTTTCTAATTCCTTTAAATTACAAAAAGGCACAAAACAACACTGTCCATTATCACCTTTACTTTGTGCATTAGCTATAGTACCTTTTGCTAATAGTATTAGATCTAATAAGAACATTATTGGTATCAAAATAAAAGAAGATTTTTTAACTAAATATTCATATCTTTGATGATGATACCTTGCTAACAATAGGAAATATATAAAATTCATTACAACATATTATTAGTTCTAAGAGTCAGCTTGAAGAAATCTCAAACTTAAGATTTAATCATAATAAAACAAGTAGATTATTAATTAATAAAAACCTAAAAAACTCATACAAAAATAGTGTAACTTCAATTGGAATATCAATAAAATGAAATACATTGATATAACCATTACATCTAATAGTAAAGAAATAATACAAACACACTTTAAACAGGTTGTTGATAAAATTAGTCATAAATTGTAACACATTCTTCTTTACCATGGAAGAACAATTAATGCTTATTAAGATGGCAATTCTCTCTAAAATATTGTTTGTTTTACAATCTTTAGTACTATCTCCGCCAAAAAAAATTTGAGGAAGAAGATAAATAATATTCTATTTAAATTTCTTTTGGCATCCTAATAAACCAATAATTTCCTTTGATTGGCACAGAAAATGTAGTTGGGTAAATGGTGGAATAGGATTCCTTGATATTCAATTGTATGCTACTTCAACAATTGTAAAAGTTATAGTGTGGATAAATTTATCTTATGATTCAAAATGGAAGCAAATATATTACAAAATATTATTAGTAAATAATAAATATATCATAACCAGTCATAAACAAATTGTCTCTATAAGTTTTCCCTGGTTATTAAAAGATGTTTAAGTAAATGGAATTACACCCTCTTCTATTTAAATAACCAGACAGATTCAATAATCTTAGATGGTCCAATTACACCGTTTGTGCATCGCACCATAACACCATAACATACACATGATATTGCACTGTTTTGCATTCAGTAAGCAGCTCCATGTGGTATATAGAGCACAAGGCAAGGCTACAACCTATTGGAATACAGCCATAGAAAGGAGTCAACACAGAAAGAATATTTGGGGCTGCTGTTTCTTTAATTTATGTGTATGTGCAACATGCTGAAGTCTATGCTGCTGCTGTTGCTGTTAATAGACCACAGCCAAAAACGAGAAGTGTTTTCAGACTCCATTTAACTTATCACAATCTGCATGATGTGGAAATTGTAGAGTGCTGCAGGGCAGACAGAGACACACTACACTACAGGAACTCTGCAACCTCGGTTGTCCTCAACTCAGAGCCAGAGGAAACTGAGGGAAACCCATACCAGCAGAGATAAAGGTACGTGAAGCACTTGGAATATTAGCTTCAGGAACTTTTCAGAGACCAACAGGGCACATGCTGGGGGTGTCACAGGCATCAGCATCCAGTATCCTCAATCAGTTCCTGAATGATATGCTCCAATATGCCAGCAACCACATATATTTTCCCTGTACTTGTAAGGACAGGGCCACAAATATGCAGGCGTTCTACCTTGTAGCACACTACCTTGAATACTGAGTGCCATAGATTGTACACCACATATAGAAATTAAGGCACCACCTGGGGAACAGGGCAGTCTCTAAATAAATAGAAAGTGCTTCCACTATTAACTGCCAAATCATGTGTAATGCCAAGGGAATCATCTTGAGCATGTGCGCTGGCAACCCAGGCAGTTACCATGACTCACATATCTGGCATACCTCCCAGCTGTATCAGATATTCACTGGGGGGATATCCCATAGGGTCATCTACTGGGTGATGCAGGTTATGCACTTGAACCGTGGCGGATGACGCAAATCAGAAATGCACACACACCCACTGAAGAACTCCGGAATGAGTCACACGTTCAAATCAGACATATCATAGAGCATCTGTTTGGGCTGTTCAAGTCGTGGTTCCGGTGCCTAGCTACATCTGGAGGAGCCCTGCAGTACAATACACATACACGTACTGAAATATTCACTATCTGTGCCATGCTACACAACATCACCCTGCAAAAGCAGCTTCAGCAGGATCAACAAGGGGAAGTGGCACTAATCCCACCATCAATGTCAAGGTCACCACAGCCACATGCAGATGAGGAGTCAGAGGGTGATCCAGCAGCTACTGTTGGTGTAGACAGACATAGGTGTGCTCAATATGCCATTGCATTGGCTAAGAGGCAATGCATAGCACAATCACTCACCACCTAAGGGGCTAAAACCTTCATCCTACCCACATACATATAGTAACATTGATGTCAGGCAGTGCTCATAACCTTTACCTACTCATGTAATGGCTGTGTGCTGCTACTTCAGCCCTGAACTGAAACTGTTGCAACTGCTGGATTTACAAGGTAAGTGTCGAACCTGGAATGTATTGTGTAATAATACGAATGAACGGCATATCCTTACATGTTGTTATTTGGTAATGTAAGCAAGTAAAAGGTGGGTGATTTGTACAGAAATTACTTTAACATGTGACAGCAAAGACTTGTGTGACTATGTGTCCTCTATCACGTAGTAAGCCTCAAGCATCAAAGATTCACACATTCATACCTCTCCAAAGTACTGATAGTCACTGAATATACTCAGTTTGGCATCATACTTTTGTACTGGAAAATCATTAAAGAGAGAAGTTAGAAAGTAATGCGATACATTCCAGTTTCAGACTTCACAACCCTCAGAAGATTATTAAAAATACTGATGCAAAAAAGTTTGATTTCATCAACTGTCTAACTTTCTAAGACCAAAATATATCAAAGGTACAATTAGCAAAACAGCACCACAAACACAGATATACTAAGCACTGAGTCAGCTATGCACCCTGAGCATCAGACACAAATGTTATGTAACCCTGAATCCAAAATACAAAAAACTGGGATATGGCACAGTTATCAACACTTGCACAGGGTGTTGTGGGGGGCAGGAAGCCTAGGTTGATACAAAAGGTCGCTGAGTGTGTGTGAGTAAGAAACAGAGGGTGGTAGACATTTGGATAAAGTAACAAATGGTCAGTGAGACAAAATGAGCTTTAAGCTTCATGGCTGAACCATGTAACTGCTGTTTCTGTGTCTGTATGGATCCTCCAGATGAAACTGGTGTGTGAGTGTCTGCATGAACACAGCTAAGCTCTGTATTAGCTTTGCATCTTGGCATGCTGGACGGGTGTGAGATGTGCATGGTAGAGGTGGCAGTTCATAGGTTCATAGGTGTGTACTAGGCTAATGGCCCTGGAGCCTTTACAAGCCTAGCCCATAGCAGTGCCCTGGCATCATGCCGCCCAACATTAGTTCCCACTGCCTCTATCAATTAGAGCCACTGGAGTGATCCCCAAGTTGAACTTTCAATTACCCATCCACTCATCAAGATTTCTCTTGAAGAGGGTCAGTGAGGTGCTCTGCTTGACATGTATGGGAAGTCTATTACAGAGCATGGGCAGTCTCTGGGTGAGGAACCTGTCCCTCTAGCATGTTCTGTTGATTGTGAAAATGAGGTTGAGGTCTCTGGAGTGTGTAGTGTGGAGGGATTGGGATTTCTTTAGATGTAGCATTTCTAACAGAGCTGGGTCAGACATGGCTTTGTAAGTCAAGCAGAGATTGCCTCTAAGCAGGTGATATGAGACAGAGAATAGCTGGAGTCCTTTGAGTCTGCCCATGCAGGACATGTGTTAAATGCCTATGATCCTCTTTGTGAAGTACTTCTGTGTCCTCTCCAGCTGCTGCAGGTGTCTAGTGTGGTACATGCCAAATGAGGCATTATACTCGATGATTGGTCTAATGAGGGAAGAGTAGAGAGAGAGAGAGAGAGAGATGATGACCTCTTTCTTCCTGGATGCAAAACCCTTGGTAATGAGATGTGCCACATAGAAGGACTTTATGACCACAGTGGCAATGTGGTGGTCAAAGGAGAGGTTGCTGTCAACCTGCATCCCCAGATCTCTTATAACACCTTCAGTGTTCAGTGGGCTCCCATCAATGTGGTAATTAGTGGGAACTGAGTTTTTACCAAAGGGGATGATGACGCATTTTTTGTCATTAAGCTTAAGGCCATGGTTTCAACACCAGTCATTGGTCTCAGTGAGGCCTTTCTGTAGGATGTCTGCATCACTTGGGGAGTTAATAATGGCTCCCAGCTTGCAGTCATCTGTGAACTTGGTCAGCCAAAGTCCCTTTGTGTTGGCCTGGATTTCTGAGAAGTAGATGCCGAACAGGAGAGGACCCAGGACCAATCCTTGCAGGACTCCACTCATGACTGGTCGGTAGTCTGACTTGGAGTCCACTACTTTCGCACTGTGTGTTCTATCTGTGAGCCAATTTGCAACTCACCTATTATTATAGGGGTTGATGCCTAGTTTGGTGAGTTTATCAATAATTCCCAAATGAGGAATGGTATCAAAGGCCTTGGCCAAATCGAAGTAGGCTGTATGCACTGCCTTACCTTCATCCACAGCCCTGGTGACTGACTCAAAGAAGTCAACTAGGTTGAGCAGGCATGATCTCCCTTTTACAAAGCCAAATTGCGTGGGGTCTAGAGTTTGGAGATTTTGTATATCTTTGTTAATCAGGTCCATGATGATGTGCTCCATAGCTTTACATATCAGACTCGTCAGGCTAAGGGGCAATAATTCCCAGGGTCTGTAGTCGCTCCTCCTTTATGGAGAGGGATGACTGTAGCAGTGCGCCATTTGGTAGGGACAAAGCCTGAGGTGAGGATGTGACTGAACAGGGCACACAGATGTGGTGCCAGTTCACTTTTGTAGTTCATGTAGAACACAGCCAGGGATACTATTGGATGCCATGGAAGATGTATTCTTGGCCTTGGACAATTCAGCTTTAACCTGTGCTGCAGTAATGCTGGGTGCTTAGCATTCTACTAGTAGTGTGATTGGTGCTTTAGGGGGGAGAGAGGTAAAGTTGGCACTGAATCTGTCGGCCAGTGTGTTGGCAATATCTGTTGGCTGAGTATAGGCATGTATTGCCATGGAGGTTTTTTGATATAGCTATAGAAAGCTTTGTGATTGTTTTTAGTGTCTGCCACAATTCTGCCTTCATAGCTGGCTTTAGAGGATTTGATGAGGGATCTCAACTTTTTGTTGAGGCTAATAAGGGAGTTTTTCCAGTCTTGCGACTTCTCCTTTTTCTGCAACAGTTTCTTACTTCTGTTTATTAATGGCAGAGGACCACCAGATTGGCTTCCTTTTTTTGGAGGTGTGTATCTTGGTTCTGTTGGGTATGGCTAGTTCCATGCATTTGTGTACATGTTCATACAGTGCAGGGGGGGTGACGTGGATTTCCATGGTGATTAGTTTATGGTTGGATCTGACCAGGGAGGGATTGACTATTGGTGTAGAGCAATGGTTGTCCATGTTAGTAATAATCAGGTCAAGGATTTTGCTTCTAGTGGGGGTCAGAATGAGCTGGTCCAGGGCATTGGAACTGATGAATTCCAGGAAGTGCTGGGCCAGTGTATTGGTGCTTGAGTAGTTTTCCCAGTTGAGGGAGGGGTAGTTGAAGTCGCCTAGTTAGAGATTGTTGGGTTGGACCTTGATAGATTCCATGGTGCTTAGGAACATGGAGTGAGAGTCTAGGGACATGGTTTGGGACCTATAGCAGGCTATGACCTAGATCGCCGTCTTAAACAATGTGAGTTATATCTGAAGTATCTCAGATGCATTATGCTGGGCTACTAGTCTGGAGGTGTGCATATCTTTTATGAATCTGGAGACACCACTGCCATTGGAGCTTCAGTTCATGTCTCAGGGCCAAAAGGTGTAGAATGAGTTATAGCCTGGTATAGCACAGAGGTGCTTTCTGCCGCTTTAAACCAGGTCTCCATTACAGCACAAATGTCGATGTTCTCCATTTTGAGGAGTGCTTTGAGCAAGTGCATCTTGAGATTTAGACTTCTGGTGCTGAGCAGCATGACCCTCAGATTGCATTTATTTATATCTGTTACAGTGGTAATTTGGTCTTTGGAACACAGCCTAAAAAAGGTCCTATGGGGTGGCACGAGCCTTAGCCAGTACCCAGAAACCCAGGGGTGACAGACGGAGGTAATCTCTGGCAAAGCATTGAGGTCTGTCAATCATGTCATCCCAAGCAGACAGATACTGGATGCCCTTAGAATGACACCAGAAACTTAGCCAATTGTTGAAGCCAATCATTTTTTGTTTGTATTGCGGTATCATTTGGGTGACAGTAGGATACTGCTCAGGACTAGTGTCATACCTGCCTGGGCCACATAATCTAACAGCTCCACCATGTCTCTTTTCATGTAGTCCATGAAAGTGCATCTCAGGTCATTCACACCCACATGGACAATGACATCATTGTTGTACCCGACCACAAGAAGTGGCTCTGCCAGGAGTTGCACTGGCATGTCCAAGCCCAGGGTCAGATGTACTGCAGGTACCTGAACATGACTGATGACTGCTGGGTGAGCTGTCCTGATGAGGACACTCATGGCCTGCCACTTCTGGGTGTGGACACCTCAACCACTGATGGAGCTGTGGAGGTAGTGCCACTATGGGAGTGTGATTGGGCATGGCCACATCAGTTAACAGCAGATGATGTGGCAGACTTACAGCCATGGGGAATTAGACCCCTCCCAGCAGTCATTCCATCATAGACACTGCATGCTCTAACATGTCATTCATCCGATCTATTGAATCAACAACATGGAGGCAGTCACACATGTCAGCCCGTGCCACATCTACAACCCTAAGAATTTCTCTGGAGGACCAATAAGAACATGCCTGTGCCTCCATGATGGCCTTAAGCATATGTTGAGTGGGATGGGAAGACACACCTGGATTAGGTGGAGGATGGACAGCAGGCCTCCTTCGAGCACCTTTAACAACCCTCCTACATGGCACCTCATCCACAACTTGGCTATGGTCAGAGTCAACAGGCACTGAAGCCTCAGTATTCACACTTCCCTGATCAAGTGTCTCACCCTCCACTTGTCCAATATCTGTGGGCTCACTAGAATGGGTTGGAATAGCCCTACTGGCTGTATCTGATGGAATTACAGGGGATGGCTGAATGTCAACCTCAGTGTCAGATTCAACCTCTGCACCCCCCAACTGTGCCTTCACTTGGCCAACGTCATCATCAGAGTCTGTCAATACTCTGACATCAGGTAGTAAGTGTCCTACACTTCTTCTGTCAGGATCATCTGTGATAATAAGCAACAAACACAAGAAAGAAATTAATAGCTACACTACTATAGCCAAATGTATGCTAACAAACTAACAGTGGTGCTACTAGTACAGACAGTACAGCAATACACACAACAGTCCTGACACATATGAATAAAATATATATTTCTTTGAACTGCTCATCACTACTGAGAAAACAATATTTGACTTACCATGTGCATATGATGCTATGCTTCTCATGGATGATGGTCCTGGAAGACGTTAAGCAAAAGGTAAGGACAACATCATCACAATTAACAGCAACACAGAGGTTAAAACTTTTTGTTCTTTATATGTCTATAAACAATGCTTTTAACAAGAACTTGGATGACAACTCCAACTTAAGCCCATGTGTAATTAATCACAATATGTTGTTAACTGTATCAATCTACAATGCTATCCCCAAATGAATTTATTGTTAAGCAGAACTTATGTATTGCTGTCAATATTTCACTATACAAGAGTATTTAACAATTGAGATACATAAGCCTACCTGGAATCTCTTTCAGGGACATACTTGTTCTCCCTGAAACAGTAGCATCAATGTCAAAGACATGCTGTTCTGCACTTTCCAGGAAACTGTCTGGATCCCTGACAGTGGACAGTAACTCTTCATGTGCTGTTATTGGTGGCTCTGTAGCAGGCCCGCTGGTACCCATCCAATCATGGGCCACAGCAGCTGCTCTCCTCCATGCAGATGAAATCATGTCAGTGGCTATATGGCGCACCTGATCATATGTCCTGCTGTGGCTGTCTACTAGATTCACATCAGCAACTATCTGTTGCCAAATTTGCATTCTGTTTGACATATCTCCATGTCCCCGCTCAAGCAGAAAGGTACCATGTCACCTAAAAGCTTCCACAATTACCTGGTTTTCAGGATCACTGAATGGGGTGTTTCAGGGATTGGGATGCCCAGGTGCCATAGACCTGGGTGACCTAAAATACCATAGAAGGATAATACACATAAGTATCACATAACTAAAAGCCCTGCTCCCAGATTAGATGTAAAAGGTAGCATTTCACTATTACCCACTAGAGAAATATAAAACAGTCAAGATATTAAAATATAAAAAAATGGAATTGTGTGGTTGTAACTTTTAACATATTACAATCACACACAAAGCAAGGTTGAATCCAAAACAAGGAGAGAACAATAGCAAAATATCTTGTTTGTGCCAAAATAGAAATGCAACTTTGCTCCCCACCCACAAAAGAACAGGCAAATGACACATTTTGCTAACACACTATCATTAAAATGCTACAAGTGCTATCAAATGAATTGTCTTAAAACATGTGTACAGATTTAACATAGAACATTCCATTTTAAGTTATTCCCACTCATGTCTACTTATGCTCAGCATTCCCCTAGAGGTGTGTATGGTCCAGTCTAGAAGGCTAACATCCCTGTGTCATTGACAATATAGGACATTTACATTTCACATAAATAACAATAGAAGAGTGTACACAGAAAACATTTGTAATATTAGCACCTGTGATGATAGTTAATAAGGCTGTGCATCTGAGAAAGTGAAATGCCCTGACAAACATGCCCATATCATCATTACACTTCTAAGAAATGCATACAGATAAAAGTAGCATTTGCCAATGCATATATGTATTAACAGATTTTTCTTAATGACATTTCAGCATATGCAGTATATAACTGAAAAATGCAAGCATACCTTATCAAGGTCAGTATTCTTTTGTGCAGATATATCACAAAGTAATATATTCTTCTGTGTTATTCACATAAATAAGTCTCCTCACCTTCAGGTTCCCTAGATACATGGTTCCCTTTTTATGTAGATTCAGGTCTGTGACCACAGTGAAGATGCAAATGAGGTGTGAACTCATTAGAATTGCTGAATCCCAAATACTTGGCTACATGTATCAGATGTAAACATAGTGCAGGTACTCCCTCAGTGTTTCTTGCTAATGAATTGCAACTGTGAATGATTAGTGGTAGGGAGAAGGAAAACACAATAGCAATTCAGACTGCCCTACCTCCAGTGTGTGTGTCAGCCAGGTTACACTTACAAAGAGTAGAAATAATTGTATCAAGGTTTTAAATGAGAGTAAGCAGCACACATTTTACAGTTTCTGTTCAGTAAAATCCAACCTCCTCTCTGCTTGTTGATAGCTGTATATTATTGACATTTAACATCTTCACACATTTTAAGGACAATGATACAGAATACCTTAAAGACTACCTATGTCAGAGTCCTGCTCAGATAAGAAAAGAATGAGTAACAAACACAGAGAGATAAGACAAAGCTGCATTTTTGAAAGCAATGGTCATAAATGGCTGTGTGATCACTCAGTACACTACATCTGAAATTAATACATGTACAAATGACTGTCATATGTTTTCTTAGTACTGTGGATGATTTTGCAGTTGGTTGCATGTAGAATGATTTCAGTTCCCTGTTGCAAAGCTGTTTGTTTGGCATAAGACACCCTAACTGTGTTCTGAAGGTTCAATGGAGTGACAGTTCAAATCCATACCTGTGTAAAAATATTTCATGTGTCCCAACAAAAATTTTTTAGTGATTATTTCATAGATTGCTTTCATTTCAACTAATCTTCCCTTTATTTTTTTAATGTCAGTGTTTGCGCATTGCGTATCTTAGTGCAAACAAGGGAAATGGAGAAACACAATGAATGTCAGTTTTAGCTGTGTTTATTTTGTTTGTGTGATACATAGCAGTGGCCCTCACAGGAATCAGACAGAAGCAGACAGGGGGCAGACAGTGTAAAGGTCAAAAAGGATACATTGTTGCAATTTTTGCTTTCCATTGCACAATGCCAATAAGCAAAGTTGCACGGCAGTTAGAAAGGTTCCCCAACACCTGCAGCCATTGAACACCTGCAGACAGGGCATAGACAGTCAATAATTTAAAACAGGTACAATCTATTAATTCTGTTGGGCACCAAGAAAACACTCTAAGTGGCGTTGTATGGCAGTTAACACATAAAACCTAAAAATGTGTAGTGAATTATGCAACTGTCATTTAACTATTCCTGTGGCAGCGGGTGTAAGTGTAGGGCTGTAATGCAGATGGTCCTGGGTTCTAATACAGGAAGTACAACATATTTTTACAGTTTATGTCAGTCCAGTTTATAGCAATAAACATAAAAATATACAAGTGTTATTTCAGCATTCTTGTGGCAACAGGTGTAAGTGTAGGGCTGCCATACACATGGTCCTGGCTCCTAATGCAGGACATTCCAGACATTTTTACTGTTGTTCAATTTCACATTATATTCAACTACACTTGTAACACTTTAGATAGTGGAGCTTACATGAATTATATGTATGAGGGATAAAACACCCTTATTGTGCTTTTAGATGTATGACTGAAGGTATACTGTCAATTATATTTCTGTAAGTATAATTCTGCAATCTGGACTTGGATGGCCTTCACACTTAAATAAGCACATACACAAATGAATCTATATACAAGAACCTTGTCAGGTCACACACATACCTAGTTAACACTTCATACTGTCAGCTGTATTTATGAATGATTCATGACTATGACTGAGCAGCACTTCTTCTATGGCAAAAATGGAAAATCAAGTTGTGGAAGAAAATATTTTGTCCCTTATGCATAGGTTTGAATCCCACACTTTAAAAATCAATTTTATCAGTGTATTAAGCCAAAACAAAAATGTGGTAGATCATGGAATTTATGCCCCACAGTGCATATCTGCAAAGTTAACTCACCTAACAGCTACAGCAGCAGGCACTGCTCAAACTAATGTAAAGTGTCAGATTAACTTTCCAATTTTAAAAAGTAAGGGGACAGTGATGACAGTCCTGCTGGTGAGGACAACATTCTCACTGTCTCCATATTTGATGGGCATGAGCCTGAGTTGTCCCCTCCATCATCTCATTCATGGTGTCCCCCAACCTTTTGTGTCCCTCGCCAACCCTGTGTTTTGTCATTTGTCTTTTTTGCTTGCATTTGCTTCCTCACCTACCCAACTTACCTGATCCAGAAATATCAATGTCCCTTACGCAGCATTCCTCTCTTACTGAATTAAAAAAAATGGGCACCTATCCCACAAAAAAAAATCATCCCATACATAGCTCTTCATTTCGCACGTGTCTTCTTGACACACTTGATATGGTCCAATTGGCTATATAACATGATTGTGCTGTTGTCACCCCTCTTGTGGAGGTGACAGTCCAAATTCAGCTAATATTCTGTACATATTTTCAGTTTACACTTTTAAAGAAATGGATAGCTATGGTTCTTTCCTACCACCCTCCTGCACATTCCTGTATTTCTTTCCCTTTGTTCTTCCCCCTGCTTTTTTCGCATTTCACCACTTTCTTTTCTCCCCCATTTTAACACCTATAATCTGGTCAAAAATTAAAATCACACAACACACATAAGTACCAAAAAAAAGCAATGTTTGTATGGAGTTTGGCATCATGCACCAATGCCAAGCAAAGGTGAGCAGCTCTTTAATGGTGTGGCTTACCTCATAGCAATGCTGCTTAAACACACCATGCTAAAGTAAAACACAGTAATATATGGTGAATGTAGTATAAAGAATAATTAATTGGATTATCACTATTTATTTAAAAATATTATGTACACCTGGGTTTGAACCTAGTATCATCTGGGTTCACAAAGAAATGTGTCAATGTATTTACACCTGCTGCCACAGAGTAAGTTAAGCAGCAGGTGTGTTTCATACACTCAGTACTAGCTCCCATAATTTTAGCAATGAGTCTTTCATTTGCACACTGCTTAACTATGCACAAACAGGGAAAGCAGTAGAACTATGCATCCTGCATGTGGAAACACTTTGCCAGCCATCGTACAAACCCGCTGCTCACCATTGAGCTATACAAAGTAAATATTAGTATGTGTTAGTTCTGTTTACTCTCCATTTATTCTTCATGCCAGGAAACTACATGTGAAACATAACAAAATGAAGGCCCTATCTAAGAATATGTCAGATATTTACAATGCAGCCTTGTGTTACCTCCCTCCATGCACTGCAACCCTGGTCTCTCAGTACTTGTTGACAAATATATCAACTACGCTATATACATTAATAACAAATGTGTGATATACCATGCACATATTTAGAATGACAACACACATTCAGATTTTCAAATACTTGTAATAATGTAGACACCTGTTTGCATATAGTTTGTAAAGCTGTCTCTTAAACTATACTTGCACATTGGAACACAATCACCACATAATACTCATTGCACACTCATCAATTTGGTAATATGCAGAACTTGAGCTATGTTGACAGCAATGCAGCTGATCATGCCTACACATCCATGTTACGCAGGCCTTCCAACTTCTCTCCAACATCCAGTGCTGATGTCATCCACCATAAATTGTTGTGCAGCTTTGTAAAAGTCAGACTTGAGTTGAGAGTGCTTGCATAAAGTTTTGTGTTCTCTAGTCAGTGTACTTACATAGGTAGGGGTTCTGTTCTCACTACAGTCAACTGGGAGGTGTGTGTGTGTGTGTGTGTGTGTGTGTGTGTGTGTGTGTGTGTGTGTGTGTGTGTGTGTGTGTGTGTGTGTGTGTGTGTGTGTGTGTGTGTGTGTGTGTGTGTGTGTGTGTATCTAGTCAGAATAGCATAAGTGTATATCTGACAGTTAACACTCCAATTCCATGAATTAACAGTCAAGCCTACACATCAATGTCATGCAAGCCTCCCAAAATTGTTTCTCCAACATCCAGATGTCATCCACCACAAGTTGTCCTGCAGCTGTGTGAAGGTCAGACATAAGCTGTTGTGCTTATGTAAAGTACTGTGTTCTAAAGTCAGTATACTTAGATAGGGGTCCAGTTCTCACTGCAGTCAACTGGAAGAAGAGTGTGTGTGTGTGTGTGTGTGTGTGTGTGTGTGTGTGTGTGTGTGTGTGTGTGTGTGTGTGTGCTTGTGTCCTTGCTTAACATGACACAGTGCATTCCACAACAGCATGTGGGACACTGCTATTAGCATTTTCTCTTTACCAGACATTGCTGATGTCATCAGCTATAAAATGTTGTCTAACACTCTCCAAGTCAGACTTGAGCTGTGGTGCTTGTCTTAAATACTGAGTTCTCCAGTCAGTATACCTTAGAGAGTTAGGGGTTCTGTTGTCACTGCAGTCAACTGCAGAGTACATTTTACACCAGCATATGGGGTGCTGCTATTACCATCTTCCTCTCACCAGACTCTGCTGATGTCATCAGCTATAGCTGAATTATGGATGTGCAATATTCAGACCAGGGCAGGGTCAGAGATACAATACAGATTACAGTGACAGGGCTTCCAGTCTATTTACATACATCATGGCATGGTTTGTAGGCCCTGTATTTTCTTGGTGAGAAACACCTGTGGGCTCTCCAGCTGCTGCAGGTGTCGGGTGAGCTATATGCAAAAGGCATTATACTCTATTAGTGTTCTGAGGTTCGAGTACATTCATCATCTTCTTTCTGCTGTTCCCATTAGGGGTCGCCACAGCAGATCACCTGTTTCCATTTCTTCCTGTCCTCTGCATCTTACTCTGTCACATCAACCACCTGCATGTCTTCTCTCACCACATCCATAAACCTTATCTTAGGCCTTCCTCTTTTCCTGTTACCTGGTAGCTTCATCCTTAGCATCTTTTTCCCAATATACTCAGCATCCCTCCTCAGCACATGTCCAAACCAATGTAATCGTGCCTCTCTGGCTTTGTCTCCAAACCTTCCAACCTGGGCTGACCCTCTAATATACTTATTCCTAATCCTGTCCACCCTCGTCACACCCAGTGCAAATCTTAACATCTTTAATTCTGCCACATCCAGCTCAAACTCCTGCCTTTTTGTCAATGCCACTGTCTCCAACCCATATAACATAGCTGGTCTCGCTACCCTCTTGTAGACCTTCCCTTTCACTCTTACAGGTACTCGTCTGTCACAAATCACTCCTGACACTCTTCTCCACCCACTCCATCCTGCCTGTACTATCTTTTTCACCTGTCTTCCACACTCACCGTTACTCTAAACTGTTGATCCCAAGTACTTAAACTCATCCACCTTCACCACCTCTACTCCTTCATCCTCACCATTCCTCTATCCTCCCTCTCATTTACAGACATATATTCTGTCTTAGTCCTGATGACCTTCATTCCTCTTCTCTCTAGAGCATATCTCCATCTCTCCAGGGTCTCCTCCACCTGTTCCCTACTCTCACTACAGATCACAATGTCATCTGCAAATATCATAGTCCATGGGGACTCCTGTCTGATCTCGTCTGTCAACCTGTCCATCACCATTGCAAATAAGAAAGGGCTCAGAGCTGATCCTTGATGTAACCCCACCTCCACCTTAAACGCATCCATCACTCCCACCGCAGACCTCACCGCTGTCACACTACCCTTGTACATGTCCTGTATCACTCTTACATACTTTTCTGACACTCCTGACTTCCTCATACAATACCACAACTCCTCTCTAGGCACCCTGTCATATGCTTTCTCTAAGTCTACAAAAACACAATGCAACTCCTTCCGACATTCTCTGTACTTCTCCATCAACACTCTCAGAGCAAAGATCGCATCTGTAGTGCTCTTTCCTGGCATGAAACCATACTGCTGATCACTAATCATCACGTGCCTTCTTAACGTAGCTTCCACTACTCTTTCCCATAACTTCATGATGTGACTGATCAGTTTAATCCCTCTGTAGTTACTACAGCTCTGCACATCACCCTTATTCTTAAGAAATCGGTACCAAAACACTTTTTCTCCATTCCTCAGGCATCCTCTCACTTTCCAAGATTTTATTAAACAATCTGGTTAAAAACTGCACTGGCATTTCACCTAAACACCTCCATGCTTCCACAGGTATGTCATCTGCGCCAACAGCCTTTCCATTCTTCATTCTCTTCATAGCTATCCTTACTTCCTCCTTCTTAATCCATTGTACTTCATGATTCACTATCCCTACATCATCCAACCTTCTCTCCCTTTCATTCTCTTCATTCATCAACCCCTCAAAGTACTCTTTCCATCTCCTCAACACACTCTCCTCGCTTGTGAGTATGTTTCCCTCACTATCCTTTATCACCTTTACCTGCTGCACATCTTTCCGAGCTTGGTCTCTCTGTCTAGCCAATTGGTACAGGTCCTTTTCTCCCTTAGTGTCCAATCTTTCATACAACTCTTCATATGCCTTATCCTTAGCCTTCGCCACCTCTCTCTTTGCCATGCACCTCATCTCCTTATACTCCTGTCTACTTTCTTCATCTCTCTGACAATCCCACTTCTTCTTTGCCAACCTCTTTCTCTGTATACTCTCCTGTACTTCCTCATTCCACCACCATGTCTCCTTGTCGTCTTTCCTCTGTCCAGATGTGATACCAAGCACCTTTCTAGCTGTCTCGCTTACTAGCTCTGCTGTAGTTACCCAGATATTTGGTAACTCTTCACTGCCACCCAGTGCCTGCCTTAACTCATTCCTGAACTCCACCTCACAATTACCCTTTTCCAATTTCCACCACTTGATCCTTGGTGCTGCCCTCACACTCCTCCTCCTCTTCTTGATAACCAACATCATCCTGCAAACCACTATCCTATGCTGCCTAACTACACTTTCTCCGATCACCACTTTACAGTCTCCAATCTCCTTCAAACTGGCCCTCCTACATAAGATATAATCCACCTGTGTGCATCTTCCTCCACTCTTGTATGTCACCCTATGCTCCTCCCTCTTGTTAAAATATGTATTCACCACAGCCATGTCCATCCTTTTTGCAAAATCCACTACCATCTGACCTTCTGCATTCCTTTGTTTAACACCATACCTACCCATCACTTCCTCATCCCCTCTGTTCCTTTCACCGACATGCCCATTGAAATCTGTTCCAATCACCACTCTCTCACCCTTGGGTACAGTCATCACCACTTCATCCAATTCACTCCAAAATTTTTCTTTCTCATCCATTGCACACCCAACTTGTGGAGCATACGCACTAACAACATTCATCATTACACCATCAATTTCCAGCTTCATAAACATCACTCTATCAGACACTCTTTTCACCTCCAAAACGCTATCAGCATACTGTTCCTTCAGAATAACTCCTATGCCATTTCTCCTCCCATCTCCACCATGATAAAACAATTTGAACCCATCTCCTATACACCTAGCCTTACTCCCCTTCCATCTAGTCTCTTGCACACACAATATACCAACCTTCCTTCTGTCCATCATATCAGCTAGCTCTCTCCCTATACCAGTCATACTGCCAACATTCAAAGTTCTGACCCTCACTACCACAGTCCTAGCCTTTCTCCTCTCTTCCTGCCTTCAACCATGTCTTCCACCTCTTCTCCTCCTTCGGCCAACAGCAGCCCAATTTCTGCCAGTACCCTGTAGGCTAACAGTACTGGTGGCAGTCGTTGTTAACCCGGGCCTCAACCGATCCGGTATAAAAATTTTTCTTGGTATCTGCATGAAATGTTTTGGCGAAGTTTTACACCGGATTCCCTTCCTGACACAACCCTCCCCATTTATCCGGGCTTGGGACCAGCACAAAGAAATGCACTGGCTTGTGCATCCCCAGTGGCTGGGTTATGAGGTTCGAGTACATTGCTGTTATATAATGAGGTTCAAGTACATTGCTGTTATATAATCCTCAGATCTGAATATGATGGCTTGTCTTATGAGATACACAATGTAGCCTTTCGATACCACTGTGGACACTTGGTGGACGAAGTTCAGATTGGTATCCATATGGGTTATCAGGTCTTGCACCACTGGGTTTCAGCACAGGGCGAGTGTTGTAAATGATGTAATTAGCAGAGAATTCCACTTTACAGAAGGCCAAAATAAAGACTCACTTTTGCATTTATTTGTAGATTGTGTGGCTTTGGCACCAATCATTTGTCTGTGTTAATCCCTCCTGTAGTTTGTTATCATCATTGGTGGACTCAATGATTGCACCCAACATGCAACAATCAGCAAACTTAGTAAGCCAAAGGACACATACTTTAGCCTCGACTGTCAATAAATAGATTACAAACAGTAAAGGGCCAAGTACAGATCACAGGGGTAAGGCAATAGTGTGTGTTTTGCCAGTGAGCCAATTGGTTAACCATCTAGTGATGTAAGGGTTAATTGCCACCTGGAAGAGTTTCTCAATGATATCTGGATAAGGGATTGTGTTAAAACCCTAGAATGGGGGGTGTGGCTAGGATGCTGACAGACTAGCAGAACAGTTTTCTTGCTCTGCTACTCTATTTAGATTTCTGACATGAAATTTTATTTTTATAATATCCCAACCCAATTTTTGAATAAAATCAGATACTTGATACTACATAGAAGGATATTATCTAAAAAAAGTCTAAATATTTGATTTTTTTCCTGCCAAATTATTCATTTAAAAAGTCTGCACCAGTAGCTGTGAAATGAGTCATTCAAAGACACTCTCTCAGGACTTGCCTTTAAAGAAAGATCTTCAATCTGTTTTTCTAACATACAAGAACTTTCTTTAAAAATGGTCAGAATGGGTAACAAACGAGTGCTTTAAAGAGAAATGTACCAAATAGACGGAACAAATACAAAAGATTTTAAAACAACAGAAAACTCAGATATTCAAAATGGAAGATGCCCTTGATGACACAGAAGGCAAAGTATCTGAAGATGAAAACAACACTGAATTTCTACTATGACAGAATGCCATATTACTAAACAGAACTGATGACTTGGATAACAAATCCAGGAGAAATAACATTCATATTTTTGGACTGCCTGAAAAAATAGGAGACAATATGGTCAACTTTCTTCCTGCCTGGCTTCCTAAGACTCTGAATTTATCTTATTTATTTATTTTACATTTGTTGACCGGGATAGTCCAACTGGATACCAGTCCATTTTCAGCAGAGGCTCGGGGAGAAAAGTTCCACATAAAAGCACTCAAAGTAACAGCAAAGACTTATTACTCATATGATACATAAATTTATCTGAAGCTATGTTCTATGGTATAGAAATAACACACCAGTCTCTAGTTTCTGCTTCATCAAAAAGTAACCCATCACTGAGATTAGTTATTGTTAAGTTCGTCTCCTCTCAAGACAAGGAGCTAATACTTAAAACAACCTGGTCCAAATCTCTTATTAAACTGGATGATAACCTAATAAGATTTGATAATGACTATTCTAATGCTGTGATGACCAAAAGGAAAAGGTTTTTTTTTGCCTCATATAAAAGAACTTAAGAAAAGACAGTTTAAGGTACATTTGCTCTTTCCTGCCAGGATCAAAATATTCATTCCAGATTAAATTAGACATTTTGAAGACTCAGACTCTGCACTGTCATTTAAAAAAAATCTAGATCAAACTGAAGATATGGACTTGAACAATAGTACTTTGAAGAGACAAGCAGAAGTAAATACCTGGAAACCCAAGGAGAAAAAGAAACTAAAGGACAAATTACTCTTAGCTTTAGTATAACATTGATATTAACTGTATTGTTTGTATCTTTAGGCTTTTCCCGGTTAGGGGTCGCCACAGCGGAACTCCAGTCCGCTAATTATTGGCAGTTGATTTTTACGTACCGGCTTGCCAGGCCTGACGCACAACCTTCAACGAAGGTACGCCCATTCACGCATGTCTCCACGCAGAAGACGCTCTCGCTGAGAATCGAACCGGACAGCGTCTTACTGTGAGGCGACAATGCTACCACAGCACCACCACCGTGGGTATTGATATTAACTGTATTAACAACAAAATTGTTTTTCCATGACAAAACTAATATTCTATATTTTATTTTCCATATTAGATATATGCCTTAGCTTAATAAGTATTAAGAAATTAACTCTTTAACAATTAAGCTTTCTTTACATATATATCCTGGTTTCCTTTCTTTATATATGTGTCACATAAATCCTAAAGTGATAGCTCATGATAACATAGCATAACAGCAAGTTCCTCACAGTACATTAAATAAGTGTGCTGTGAATGGACTGAATGTTTATAGTGTTTTTAACTTTTAACTTTTAATTCGCATGTCATGGTTGATTGGAATATGTGAGGTGCTGTATGTATGAGATTTGGATATGCTTTCTCTAAGAGATAGACTGTTATGTTGTTTTTGAGTGCTTCTTTACTAATATAGTGATAAAAGGGTTGGTGTATGCAGTGTGTATAAAGCTGTTTTTTTTTTTTTTTCTATTTTTCTTTCTTTTTTTTTTCTTTTCTTTTTCTTTCTTATATAGTTTTTTTTCTGAGATGTCTGGCACTGGTTTATTCATTGGAGAGAGGTTAGGAGAGGAGATACACAGTAGTGAAGACAATTTCTGTTTTAACACCGGGGTTTCACTTTGAAACCTGTCAGTTATTCTTTTGTTCCCCCCTCGCCTACTAGGATAGATATACAGGTGACAAAAGAGAAAAGAGAGAGAAAGAGAGAGAGAGTATACAAAATAACTATAACAAAAAATAAAATGATAACAAGAAGTGTTACTGCATAGTTTCTTAAAGAGCAGGGAACAGGTCAGTCTTAACCACATACAGCCTTCTTTCTCAGTGTAACATGAATGAAAGTTGTTTACAAACAGTGATATTTCCCCATCACAGAGCAGCTTCTAATAGAATGTTCATTTCCTGCCCTTTTCTCTCAGTAGACAATTTATACAGAGTTCCTTCTGTGTATGTGTTTGTGTGCACACATGTATGTGTGCGGATGTGTGTGTAAGAAATACTGGATAAAATGCTGTTTTATGTTTGATTTTAACATGCACATTAAATGCAAAATAGTAAGAAGGTGTTAACTTTCACTTTCTGTTATATTTACCTCATAATTACTATTTTAACACTTGTAAAACCTGTATTTCTCTCTTTAACTTATATAAAATACATTTTATAGTAATGTGGCACCCTGCACAATATAGAATTAATTTCTTCAACTTTAATCCTAAGATATTATATGATTCAGATCACATTCTGTTCTATTAATTTAAAGAAGGGAGGATGATCTTGTTTATGTCTGTTGATGTCAGCCTCTTGCTTGGTTGACTTGTTCTGCATATGTGGGCAATAGATATGAATATGTTTATGACAATGATTGTGGTGATGATCCGTGTTGGTTTCTGTGTGCATTTGCTTTTTGATCAGGAAGTGAGGAGCTGAAATACATGGCAATATTAGAAGCTCATGCTCTGAAAGTTAATTGAAAGTCTGACACATAGTAAAGGATCGACTAATATGAAAGTAATAGCATGTTTCCACAAACTCAGAGAAAATTACAGTAATTTTGATAAGCTGGGAACTTATGTGTCTCTTAAAAAGATTGTAGTTGGTACGTTTCCAACCATATGTTATCTCTCAGTACAAATATATTTCTGGGAACGTATTATTAGTTACTTATTTTAGACATCACAGTTACTCTTTTACTATTTTATATCTCATAGTATGTTCTAGTAAATATATCCTATTAATAGATGAGACACATTTTGTAAGATAATTGCATTTATTGTAACATACTTAGGTGCTATCAGCACTAGCTGTTCATATGCAGTAACAGCACCAGTACTTATTAGTTATGACCACCCCTACTGGTATGATTGTAGGGCAATTTCTTGTGCTTTCTCCTGCTAACCTGGTGCACTTGGGCATTTTGAGATGGTGTGGAAACTGTCTAATGTACACATACACCCACTTTTGTGGAGGCTCTCAATAAAAATTTGCCCAAACAACAGAGACCCTGAGACAGAAACTTACTCAACTGCCACAACACAACACCAACCCCAGAACACATAGCTCATCACTACAGTGTGCCCCTCAACCTAAGCCCTTAAAACAAAACACTTTGCCCAATGTACTAATCATAGGAGACTCAATTGTGAGGTCCACTGATGTCCCACTCACTAGATTGACAGTCAGTTGTCTATCAGGTGCTAGGATCCGCCACATAACACATGCACTCAGGTCACTCCACAACAAGTACAAATATGACTCAGACATTTTCTATGTGGGTGTGAATGACCTGAGACATACCTCCCTGGACTACATGAAAAGTGATGCTATAGAACTCTCGGATTATGTGGCCCAGGCAGGTATGACCCTAGCCCTCAGCAGTATTCTACCATCACCTAGAATGATACCACAGTATGAGTAGAAAATGATTGACATTAACAATTGGCTAAGTTTCTGGTTTCATTCTAAGGGGATCCAGTATCTGTCTGCCTAGGATGACATGATTGACAGACCTCCATGCTTTGCCAGAGATGGCCTGCATCTGTCACCCCTGGGATTCTGGGTACTGGCTAAGCTCTTGCCACCCCTATGGTGCCTTTTTAGGCAGTGTTCCAAAGACCATATTTCCACTGTAACAGCTACAAACAAATGCAATCTGAGGGTCATACTGCTCAATGCTAGAAGTCTAAATCTCAAGATGCACTCGCTTGAAGCTCTCCTCAAAATGGAGAATGTTGACATCTGTGCTGTAATGGAGACCTGGTTTAAAGAAGCAGAAAGCACCCCTGTTCTCCCAGGCTACAATTCATTCCATACCTTTTCGCACCAGAATACAGCCAGAAGCTCCAAAGGCGGTGGTATTTTCATATTCTTAAAGGATACTCACACCTCTAGACTGGTAGCCCAGCATAATGCATCTGAGATACTTCAGGTACAACTAACACTCGGTAAGATGGTGATACAAGTAATAGCCTGCTACAGAACCCCAAACATGTCCCTAGACTCTCGCTCCAAGTTCCTAAGCACCCTAGAATCTATCAAGGTCCAGCCAAATACTCTCATATTGGGTGACTTCAACTACCCTTGCATCAACTGGGAAAACTATTCAAGTACCAATGTACAGGCCCAACGCTTTCTGGAATTCATCAATTCCAATGCCCTAGACCAGCTCATTCTGACCCCCACTAGAGGAAGCAACATCCTCGACCTGGTTATCACCAACACGGGAGACTGCTGCTCCACACCTACAATCAATTCTTCCTTGGTTAAATCCAACCACAAACTGATCACCATGAAAATCTCTATCTCACCTACAACCCCTGCTAAGGTGACCACCCTGAAAAACTTCTCTAAAGCCAACTTTGGGGTCCTAAAAACAGAGGTGGCTAATTCTCAGCACCCATGCCAATGGAAAATAGCTGCATGACTGCTGAATCATACACCAATGCACTGTATGAGCATGTATAAAAATGCATGGGCCTTGCCATACCAAACAGAACTAAGACACTCTCCTCCAAACAAAGGAAGCCAATCTGATGGTCTTCAGCCATCAATAAACTCTGCAACAGAAGGAAGAAACTGTTGCAGGAAAAAATGAAGTCACAAGACTGGAAAACCTCCCTTATCAGTCTCAACAAAAAGCTGAGATCCCTTATCAAATCTTCTAAAACCAGCTATGAAGGGAGAATTGCATCCGACACCAAAAACAACCACAAAGCCTTCTATAGCTATATCAAAAACCTCCAAGACAATACCCAGATTTGATCTGAATTATTGCACAATGACACCTCCTATACTAAGCCAACAGATATAATCAGCATACTGGTTAACAGATTCAGTGCCAACTTCACCCCTCTCTCCACCCCCAGGACCCTATCACAATACCAGAAAAAAGCCTGGTACCCACCATTTCTGTGGCACATGTAAAAGCTGCATTGTCCAAAGCCAAGAATACAGCATCCATGGGACCTGATAATATCCTTGGCTGCATCCTACATGAGCTACAAAATTAACTGACATCACATCTGTGTGCCCTGTTCAATCACAGCCTTACCTCAGGCTATGTCCCTAACGAATGGTGCACTGCTACAGTCATCCCGGTCCATAAAGGAGGAGCAACTATAGACCCTGGTAACTATCACCCCATTAGCCTGACGAGTCTGGTATGCAAAGCTATGGAGTGCATCATCATGGACCTGCTTAACAAAGATATAGGCAATCTCCAAACTCTTGACCCCACACAGTTTGGCTTTGTCAAGGGGAGATCCTGCCTGCTGAACCTGGTTGACTTCTTCAAGGCAGTCACCAAGGCTGTGGATGAGGGTTAGGCAATGCATACAGCCTACCTCGACCTAGCCAAGGCCTTTGACACCATTCCCCACTCATGCATCAATCCTTACATCACTAGGTGGGTTGCAAATTGGCTCACAGACAGGACCTACAGAGTGAAAGTTGCAGATTCCAAGTCAGACTGTTGACCAGTCGTGAGTGGAGTCCCACACGGCTCAGTCCTGGGCCCTCTCCTGTTTAGCATCTACTTCTCATTATCCAGCCCACCACAGAAGGACTTTGGCTGATCAAGTTCACTGATGACCACAAGCTAGGAGTCATTATCAACTCCCCAAGTGATGCAGACATCCTACAGAAAGGCCTCACTGAGACCAATGACTGGTGTCGAAACCATGGCCTTAAGTTTAATGCCAAATAATGCATTATCATCCCCTTTGGAAAAAACTCAGTTCCCATGAATTACCACATTAATGGGAGCCCACTGTACACTGAAGGGGCCATAAGAGAAGTGGGTACCAGGTCGACAGCCACCTCAATTTTGACCACAACATTGCCACTGTGGTCAGAAAGTCCTTCCATGTGGCACATCTTATAACCAAAGGTTTCACACCCAGGCAGAAGGAGGTCATCATCCCTCTCTACTCATCCCTCATTAGAACAGTCATCGAACAGAATGCCCCATTTGGCATGTACCTGACCAGACAACTAGAACAGCTGGAGAGACCACAAAAGTACCTCACAAAAAGGATCCTAGGCCTTAAACACATGTCCTACATGGACAGACTCAAGAAACTTCAGCTGTTCTCAGTCTCTTATCATCTACTAAGAGGTGATCACTGCTTTACTTACAAAGTCATGTTCGACCCAGCCCTACTTGAAATGCTACACCTAAAGAAATCCCAGTCCCCCTGCGCCACATGCTACAGAGATCACAACCTCATTATCACAATTAACAGAACATGCTGGAGGGACAGGTGCATCTCCCAAAGACTGCCCATACTCTGAAATAAGCTTCCCATGCATGTCAAGCAGAGCACCTCACTGGCCCTCTTCAAGAGAAATCTTGACGAGTGGATGGGTAACAGAAAGTTCACCCCAGGGATCACTCCAGTTGTCCTACTGGATAAAGGCACTGTGAACTAACATCAGGTGGCATGGTGCCTGGGCAATTTTTTTGAGCTAGGCTTGTAAAGGCTCCAGGGACATTAGCCTAGTACACACCTATGAACCTATATGTAAGTCTTCACAAAAAAAGATTTTTTTACAGAAGTGTACTTCTTCTTTGAAATATATGTGTCTGCCATAATATCCAAACATGTACAATCTTCTAATCAGAACTGACTTCAAATAGTTAACTAGTTAGTCACATTTTCAATAATATATAATAGCATATTAGTAATACAGCATGATTGTTAAAAACAATGTTATGTATATTGTCTTTTATCTGTGTTAATCTCTTTTTTTCAAAGAACTGAAAGAAATTATTGGATTTATTATAATACTATATAGGCTCTTATAAATATAATCGAACCAAATGATTACAAGATCTGCTATACTTTACAGTTTATACATTTTATAGCAAGCGAGTGTTTATAATCTGAATATTATGTATATACTAACACTTTTTAATTTTGTTAAATTAAACAAATTAGACCTTTCATATATCATAACTTTGGAAGTAGTAGAGTAATGCTAGATACTTATTTGTGGGTAGGCGGTAGTGATTGAATAGGATTGTTATTCGAATCAGGAACTTTAAACTGCATGGGGGTGAGACAGGAAAGAACAGTGCATGTATAGTAGTTTACACATTTTTTTTGTCTACTATTCTTGATAGAAAGTTTACAATTAACAATCTCAATTATCTTATACTTATATCTATGAATAGGCAGTTCACTGGATACAATAACAGTTTTTCAGTACCATATTATTTACAAATGTATGATGGTATTATATGTAATACTTATTTATTTTTTCCTATTTCCATAGTATGGCCAACTTGAAATGCATATCATTTAACATCATAATGGTTGCAAAAGTGGTAGTTTATACAAATGTTTAAAGCTATTTCATTCCCAAGTTATCTTTTTACAGGAAACACATTTAATGAAAGAATATTTGGACAGACTTAACACTAAACACTATTCTGTATTGACTAGCTCTCATTACAAACAAGAGAGAAGAAGGGTGGCTATGTTAAAGAAAAATTATTTGCCTCTACCTAAAATCCTGCATACATTTAGTGATGAAAAAGGCATGTTTTGTTCAGTGACTTTAGAGAATCAAAGGAAACTATACACTTTTATTAATTTATATTGGATACCTGGATTGGGAATACAAACAGTTAAACAAAGGTTGGGGGAAATAATACAAATATCAAAGGGAAATATTATTTTTGCAGGTGACTTTAATTGTACTTTATCTGACAAGGATACCAACAGTAGCTGTAAAAGAAAGAAACCTGCCTCAGCAAATCTTTGATGGAGTTCACTGACCTATATAATATGAGGGATATAAATGAGTTTTCAGTATCAGACTCACTCTTCTTTATACATTTCTCACACAGGCATGGGACGCAATCTTGAACAGATACAGTATGTGTTTCAAATGAAATCACTAGTAGAATAGATAATGTTAAAGTAGTCTCTTGCTCACTATCAGATCATAACATGATAACATTTGAAGTTATCTTGAATTCTAGTAAAGTCAAAAAGGAATGAATAACTTAACATAAGAAATAAATAGCTTAAACAGTAAATATTTAGAAATTTTGCAACATAAAGCTTTGATAAATTTAGAAAAGATTAAAATAACTAATTATTTCATAAATCCTAAAACCATTCATAAATTGGCTACTACAACAAAAAAGATTGTTAAATCTAACCACATCAACAGATTATACTCCTCTAGTAGTAAAAAGAAGGTTACTGAAAAAATATATATTTTGGATGTTTTCAGGTCTCATTTTAATAAGATTAATCAACACAACTCAACAATGGCCAGTTGGCAACCTAACGAGTGACGTAGGGATTAATGCCCAGCTTAGTAGGTTTATCTATGATTCCAGAGTGGGGGATGATGTCGAAGGCCTTGTCGAGGTCCAGATAGGCTGTGTAGATTGCCTTACCCTCGTCCACAGCTCTGGAGACTGATTTGAAGAAGTCAGTCAGGTTCAGGAGACAAGATCGGCCTTTCATGAACCCAAACTGGGTGGGGTCCAGTGTTTGAAGCTTACCAATGTCTTTGTTTATAAGTTCCATGATAATATGTTCCATGGCCATGTAGATCAGGCTTGTCAGACTGATGGGATGGTAGTTCCCGGGATCCAGGGTGGATTCCCCCCTAGTGGAGTGGGATAACTGAAGCTGTGTGCCACTCAGTGGGCATGAAGCCTGAGGTGAGGCTATGATTAAACATGAAACTTAGGTGAGGTGCCAGTTCATTTTGTAGTTTATGTAGTACACAGCCTGGGATGTTGTCTGGTCCCATGGATGCTGTATTCTTAGATTTGGAGAGTGTGTTTTTTACCTGTGTGGCCATTATTACTGGATTTTGGCAATCTTTCGGTATTGAGATGGGCCTTTTAGGGGGTGAGTGGGGGGTGAAGTTGGCACTGAATCGATCTGCCAGGATATTGGCAATATCCTTGGGATCAGTATATTTAATGCCATTCTGCTGTAGCTCAGAGCAGATCTGACCATTGCCATTTAGATTCTTGACATAGGTATAGAATGCCTTGTGGTTGTCTTTGGAATCTTTGGCAATTTCATTTTTGTAACTAGCTTTGGAGGATTTTATGAGGGATCTCAGCTTCTTACTGAGGCTGGTAAGGGAGTTTTTTGCATACTGGGATTTTCCTCTTTTCTGCAATAGTTTCTTCCTTTTGTTGTAAAGTTTGTTTATGGCATAGGACCACCAGATTGGCTTCCTTTTTTTGAAGGAGAGCATTTTGGTTCTATTTGGGATGGCATGATTCATACATGAGTGGATGTGCTCGTACAGTCCCTTAGTGTAGGATTCAGCAGTCGAACTTTCAGTTCCAGTCTGCATGGGTGTCATGACGTTTGTCACTTCTGACTTGTGTAGCATGAAGTTGGCTTTGAAGAAATTTGTTACGGAGGTTTCCTTACTGGGGGTGGGGGAGGGATGTGGATGTCAAGGGTGATTAGCTTATGGTCAGACCTGACCAATGAGGGGGTGACCACAGGTATGGAGCATCGATTTCCCATGTTGGTAATGACCAGGTCTAGGATATTGGAGCCCCTGGTGGGACTATGGATTAGTTGATCCAAGGCATTGGAATTTACGAATTCCAAGAACTGTTGGGTAAAGGTGTTGGTACATGAGTAGTTTTCCCAGTTAATGGCAGGGTAGTTGAAATCACCCAGTATTAGGGAGGCTGGTTGTATCTTAATATTTTCTAGTATGTTTAGAAAGGTGTAGTGAGAATCTTGGGGCATGGTGGGGGATCTGTATCAAGCTACAGTTTGGATTGCAGTCTTACCTAGTGTTAGTTGCACCTGGAGAATTTCAGACACATTGTGTTGGGCAACTAGCCTGGTGGTGTGAATATCCTTGGTGAATAGGGACACTCCTCCACCTTTAGTGTTTCGGTCCTGGTTTGGTGGCCGAAAAGTGTGGTAAGAGTTGTAGCCTGGTATTGCAGGGGTACTCTCTGAACCCTTGAACCAGGTCTCAGTTACTGCACAGATATCGATGTTCTCCATTTTAGGAGTGCCTCGAGAGAGTGCATTTTGAGGTTTAGACGTCTAGCATTGAGTAGCATTACCTTCAGATTTTCCATGCTTGTACCTGTTACAGTGGTGGTTTTGTCCTTTGAACTTTGCCTAAAAAGGCACTATAGGGGTGGCAAGAGCCTTAGCCAGTAACCTGAATCCCAGGGGCAACTGGTGCAGACCATATCTGGCAAAGCATCATGGTCTGTCGATCATGTCGTCCAGGCAGACAGATACTGGATCCCCTTTGAATGACACCAGAAGCTTAGCCAATTGTTGAAGTCAATCATTTTGTCCTTATACTGTGGTATCATTCTGGGCAGAGGCAGGATGCTACTCCGGCCTAGGGTCATACCTAACGAAAACAGTCCTTGAACCAAATAAGAAATCAGATGCAAAAACCAGAGAATACAAGAAAAAGAAAAATAATCTGGTTCTCTTTTAATATTTTATCATATATATTTCAATAGTCCATCTTTTATTATTTTTTACTATTGTATTTGTTACCATTTTTAAGTACATATTGTTCATTTAGTCTGTTTTTATTCAGTTTTTTAAAGATCTATATATTCTACAGATGTATTTTATCACATGGCTTTTAGCTATGATGCACATTTTATCTGATTTTTGAATGGATGTTTTAGTGTTTAAAAATGTAACTGTTATTCTATCTTTGTTGGTCTGATGAAGCAGATGTTATTCTGAGAAAGCACTTACCTTACTACAATAAAGTATATATATGATAAAATATTAAAAGAGAAATCAATGCTTTAATGGTCGTGCTTTAAGGAAGGGTTTCATGGAAACTCTGCTGTTTAAACCAGGAGGTTTATCAGCTTGAAAGCGCAAAATCCATTTCTGTTCACTAGATTCTGTTCTGTTGTTTATGTCACCTCCTCTCTTGGTACTATGCAGAATCTCTAGTACCATAAAGCTAAATTTATGTTCTTTACCCTCTTTAGCTACATGCAGTGATAGTGCGCATGTTCTTTAACATTTCTGATATCCCTAAGGTGTTTAAGTATTCTACCCTTAAACACCCTGTTCATTTTCCCTATGTAAAATGAGAAGCAGGTAGTACCATAGCAAAAATAGACAACATTTATTGTTCGACAATCAGCATAAAAAGCAGTATCTATCTTAAAACCCAAAGTGGGATGTGTGAAATGATTACCAATGTGTATATGTGTACAGGTCATACAATTCCTACAAATATATGTACCAAGTCTATCAGATATTATAGCTGATTTAGTATTAAAGGATCGATAACAGAGCTGACTCTGGGTGAAGAGAGCTTTGCTTTCAGTTTAGCTATATAAGTGTATCTCTCACAGCTTGTAGTGTACATGAGGCAATTGCTGCATTGCCCCAAGATCCCCATATTCATCAGGTAGACAGGAGAAAACACTGGGAGCTGACCCTTAGACATGCCTGAATAGGTGCTTATTTATTAAGTACTAAAACTATTTTCCTCTAGACAAGTGAGGAAAGTTGAGTGCTGTAGGAAGCTTATTTAGTGCTTACAATGAGTTCTGAACAAGTGCTGAGCTCAAAGAAACAGATTTTAGTGCTAAAACTAAAAAACTGTCTAGTTCTAAGGGAAAATTTGAAGAGCAGACATTATGGCGCCGGGAATAATTTAACCTTAGCTAAGCAGCGATGCATAAAGTGTATTTTTTTAATATAACAGTAATAAATGAGCAAACTGATTTAAACAAATTAACCAATTAACCAATAAAAAGATACAAACTGAGCCCCATTCTAGCAGTCTTCAATCAGACAAGTTCTAACTGCACACTCCTGCCACTAGGGTGCAGGGGAACCTTCTCCAAAAAAGATGGTCTGGACTAGTGCTCAAGTTATAGAAACAAAGCTAGATTCAGCAGGTCTGAATTTAGTTTTTGCTACAGTAAACAAGACATACCAATTTCAGAAAGAAACAGTTCAAATAAGCAGGCGCAATAAGCCTTTAACCAGAAACTCCCAGCTCAGAAGGGCAGAATCTACCCTCTCCTCTCATAAGAGTGCAGACCACACTTTCTTAATGTAAAATAACTGGCCCAAAGCCCAAGTGCTTAAACCAGAATGAATACACTTTTAGAATAACAGACACTAAGCCTTCAATCAGCAACTCCCAACTTAGAAGGATGTAAGCTACCTGTCCTGCCACAACAGTGCAGACCACAAACCTTTTTAATGTAAAACAACTGGTCTGAAGCCCAAGTGCTTCAACCAAAGGCTTAGCATAACAGTTACAATTTAATCAGGCTACTAACAAGCAGTAATAAATGCAGTAGAATAAATGCAATTAAGTACTTTTAAGAACAAGCAGCAAAAGCAAAATAAAGTAATAAAGTAGGAAGAAACACAAATACAGTAAAAGCAGATGAATAAAGTGCAATTTTTATATAACAATAGAAAATGAGCAAACTGATTTAAACAAATTGCTCAACTAACCAGTAAAAACGCTCAAAACTTAGCCTTGTTCCAGCAGTCTTCAATCAGACAAGTTCTAACTGCACACTCCTGCCACTGGGGTGCAGGGAACCTTCTCCAAAAGAGATGGCCTGGATTAGTGCTCAAGTTATACAAACAAAACTAGATTCAGGATGTCTGAATCTAGTCTATGCTACAGCAACCAAGGTGCACCAATTTCAGAAAGAAACAGTTCAAATAAGCAGGCACAATAAGCCTTTAACCAGAAATTCCCAGCTCAGAAAGGCAGAAACTAGCCTCTTTTCTCACAAGAATGCAGACTACAAACCTTCTTAATGAAAAATAACTGGCCTGAAGCCCAAGTGCTTTAACCAGAACTAATACACTTTTAGAATAACAGACACTGAGCCTTCAGTCAGCAATTCCCAACTGAGAAGGATGTAAGCTACCTTTCCTGCCACAACATTGCAGACTACAAACCTACTTAATGTAAAACAACTGGTCTGGAGGCCAACTGCTTAAACCAAAAGGCTTAGAGTAACAGTTACAATTTAATGAGGCTACTACCAAGCAGTAATAAATGGAGCAGAATAAATACATATGAGTAATTTTAAGAAGAGGCAAAAGCAAAATAAAGTGCAATTTTTTTTGTTAGTAAAGTGCAAGGAGAGAGGAAGAAGGAGCAGAAGAAAAATTCAACTGCAAAGCCACCAACTATAGCACCACAAGAATAGGGTGGGAGGAGGGGAAAAACAGTTTCAGGACAGATGAGAAACAGAAAACAATGCCAGAAAATATATAAAATAATTCAGTCAGGCAAAATTAAGAACTCTGAAAGGTTAAAATGCCAAGAAATATACTTATCAATCAGCAATATATTTCCAGATTGTTTGAGAATCACACTGCAGCCAGAACACGAGGAGTTTCCAACAGTGTGAATGCAATGCAAAATAATTGGAACTGGAAGGTGTGTATAAATATTTGGGAATAAATTAATGGTCACCAATAAAACATGAACAAATGAGAGCAGTATTGAAAACTGCAAGACTGTTGCATTGGGGATTGTACAAAAACTACAGCAAACAGCTAAGAAGCCATGCAAATTTGATCCGCAAAGAGCTACTAAAAATGAAGATGTAATAATCACATGGGATCATGTGATACCAATAGAAAAAAGCAGAAGCAAGGTTATCTGTATATGCTACCAATACGTGTAACTCCATATGAATTGCAAAAGGTGGGAGCTCTGGGTACATTACAGATGCTGAGAAGAGCACTCTTGGTAAACATCAAATATTGAAGCAATGCTAATTTCATGAACTTTAACATACCCTGACTTAGGAATGGGGTCCATTCCTGTCACAGTGTTATAAACTCAAAGCATATGGAGAAAATAAAAAAGAAGCAAGAGAAACAAGTGAATGTGGGTCCAGATTGTGTAAGTTAACAGCATCTCCTCTCTTAAACTATCCTGCTTCAGTCTGTTGGGTACCTTAATAATACAGAGTACTAAATGACTTACAGATTTTTAAGTAGTCAAGATTAAAAGACACTAGCCAGGCCATGTGTTTACTATCTGATGTTACACAAGGCGATATTTTATTTCCTTATGTTTAACCTTTATAGATATGACCTTTCACTCCATTGCAATATCTTCTAAATAAAGTATGCAGATATCAAGTGTGGTAGCATGCTGACATATATAGAAACTGTTAAGTGTTTTTAACAGTGTCTCTCAATGTCAGTAAATCACACCAAAGAAGATAATCTGTGCCTATGTTTTAATAATGTCAAGGTTACAACATTATTCTCCAAAACAATTTTCCTCGGTATGTATATTGTTTTGGTGACTTCCAGCTTGAAAATGCTGATACATCAAGTTCTAGGTGTAAACATTCACTTATAGAAATGAAACTAATGCATATGCAATGAGGAAAATAAAACAGTGGACTCAATTATTAAAGACATATAAGCTGTGGAGATAATGTTGATATAGTGAGATGTTAGATGAAGCTAAGAGCTAGACAGTGCACCTCTCAAAATAAAATACCAAGGGATGGGAGGATGGCATAATGGTTAAGGCGTTTACCTTGGAGACACAAAGTGCAGGGTTTGATTCTCATGTGGTAATTGGCTAGGCATAAAATGTCTCACAAGGGCAGTTAGCCTAGTACATCTAGAGAATACAAAATATTCAAAGTAGATATGCTAAATATTTTAAGAACTTTGGGGATATTCATATGATTAAAGTCTTAAGACTTTTAATTTATATAGTTTTAACTTCACAAATGGCATAAAAGGATGAGATGCACACCTGCTAAATGGTACATAAGCCAAACTAAAAGGATTGTAAAAATACGTATACGTGAACACTTGGGTAATATCAGGATTCATTGTTTGGATAGTCCCATGGTACAGCATTTTCATTCAGCTCATGCAGAGTCTGATGTTTGTTTCTTTTTTAGAATTTTACCCAGACCAGACTTGGACAAAGGGGGTGATTTCATTCATATGCTTTTGGAATCATCATACTGAGGGAGGTACATTAGGCCTGAAAATCTGTGCACTACTCAGCATGATGTGAGCTGCTAAAGGGCAGGAGGGAAAGGTTGATGGCTCTTTAGTGAAAGACAGAGACTTAACTGTATACCCATTCCCAGTTTGGGTAGGGGGGTTAAGTCTGACTAACTGGATATGCAACAGCCTTACCTCCCTAGCAAACAAGCCAGTAAGGAGGCAGCCAGGAGAGTAATAATAATAATAGCAATAATAATAATAATAATAATGATATATATATATATATATATATATATATATATATATATAGAGAGAGAGAGAGAGTTTTGCCTCCAGATAATTGAGGGGTGAATTTTTAATTTTATAGAAAGCCCCAACTATGGCCCAAGTGACCCAGGTCTGATTACAGGCTCAAGTGCCTGATAAAGCAGCAGGGAGGGATTGATGCCATCTCCCATGATGATATCTGGTGGAGAACAGGGACATTGTGTGGCTAGAGGGGTACAGTCCAAAGAGGTGAAAGGGTGGGGCATGGCTGTGCTGATGCAAAGGTGAGTACTGAGGAGCTATACCGTACATCCTCACTGCACGGGCATAACCCCAGGTATAGGAAAGAAAGGGAAGCAGTAACAAGGTAGGTCATAAACAAACATTTTTTGGGGCGGCCACGGTGGTGCAGCAGTTAGCATTGCCACCTCATAGCAAGAGGTTCTCCAGTTCAATCCTTGGCTGGGGTGCCTTCTGTGCAGAGTCTGCATGTCCTCCCTATGGTTGCGTGGGTTTCCTCCGGGTACTCCGGTTTCCTCCCACATCCCAAAGACATGCTGTAGGTGGATTGGACACTCTAAATTGGCCCTGGGGGGGGTGTGTGCCTTCTGTGGAAGGTTGGGTGCCGGGCTGGTAACTCAACACCATAAAACTCCACTGCCAATCATGAATGGACAGGTGATCCACTGTGGTGACCCCTAACTGGGAAAAGCCAGAAGAAGAAGGTTGAATTACATTTTTTTAATAATCGTTTTACTTATTATTAAATGTTTTTCATTACTTTACATTGTGTCTGAAAAATCAGTGTATTCTTTAGAGATTACAGTCTTTATACCTGTTTGATACCTCGAATCACTGACTATCATTTATTTTGATATTTAATTTCTAATAACTGATGACCCTTTGAAGGGTGTGTAGACCTGTCTGACTCTGGTGGCAGCATTTACAATTTGTATTGGGGAGTGGACACAGCTGGAAGTCTATGGCAGGCTTCCCATAAGTGTTTGAGTGTGTGAGATTTTAATTTATTTTGAGTGTGAGTGAGCCAGAGATCTTAAACTGGAACACATTGCTCTGAAGTGCATAATAAGGGATTACATTTGGGGTGGACAGAGGTATATAGTCCTGTCCCTGGAAAGAGTGTGCTCCTGTTGTGCTGTTAAGGGAAATTATGGAATTTTACTCTTGTTTGCTGTGTGCTCTGGTGTCTTCCCATGATGCACCCAAACTGGAGTCAGTGGTGAGGAGTGAGGTTCCTTAGTTACTGACCCAGGTTTTAAGTGGGGGGACATCACATAATTTGTGGCAGTTCGGTGGGATATTAATCAGATGTCACACCAGTTATTTTCCCATTTGATCCAAATCATCCAGATATCCATATAGACTACACTGCCAACACTTCAAAAGAATATGGGTCATTTAAATATATGTTCTAACATTATTCATTGAAATACAATTTCTTGGAGACCCATACTGTGTGCATCAAACTTCAAGGCTACTTACACAGAGTTGACACAAAATCTTTACGTAAAAGCTAGGCATTTATAACAATCATAAAGTAGTAAAACATGATGATACTGCATCAAATATTCTCTTCTACATTGCATCGTGCATTCAAAAACTCTCTTTTAAATGTTGAATAAAATATTACACCTTGAGACAGTAGATCATTTTGCCCCTTATATTAACCATAGTCTTACATGTAACTTAATTGGAACTTATATTAAATTAGCATAACATAAATCATTAAAGATTACGTTAAAAATATAAAACAACAAACAGGTGGAGATACTATTAGTATTTGTATGTGTATCTAGCAGGTATCTAAAAACTAATTAATAAATCTGGAAAGAATCCATACCATCCAAGGTCCCAGTCCTGTGAATTTGCAGAATTATCATCTTCTTCACTAAATTATAACATGCCTCTTGAGTTGTTGTGACAAGGTATTAGAGAAATAAATAAATCCAAACTAGCATACCCTAAATAATTTCAGTTGTCATTCAGAAAAGAAAAAAGAAAAAAACTGAACTGTGATACAAGATTCAGATTACAGACAATTCAAGCTATATGCAAATGGCCTACTCACTACAACTCAGTTTAAAACTCAAGAAAATATTAAAATGTTATTTCTCTGTAGGCACGATCCAGACCAGATTATTAGTTGGAATGGTGATACACAACCCTGCAACAAATATGGGAGTTAATAAACTCATCATCTTCAGCTTACAAACCTCTAAACTTTAGTTGCAACTAAATCATCAAATTCTAACAAGTGTTGGAGCTGTCTGCAATAGAAACTGATAATATATCCAAGATGTTCTCTTTAATATAGCATAACATCTTCACAAGGGATGAATCACATCCTCATCAGATCTACCAATATCTTTTAGGTCACAGAGATCATACGTCATACTGCCTAACAAACGTCAGTTTCAATCACTCTTACATTAAAGATACTTGCTTATGTTATGGTTAAGCAGCTTATGGCACAGTAGATTTAAATTCAGAATAAAAACAATCTCAGAGTTTCGTCATCTAACATGCCACCCCAAACCTTTTTTGATTCAAAGAAGTTTTTTCTTAAAACTGGATTATCGAATATAAGCAATTATAATTCTCTTGCTAGAAAACTAACCCTACCTATATTGAAACAAATGTTAATCATGCTTGACAAGAAAAAAAACATAATATATCAAAGATGCATGTAAAGATCAGTCATGCAGAAAAATTACAAAGTGTTAATCATATTACAAACAAGTCTCTTAAACCATTTTTTCAATAATCATCAACCATTGCAACCTCTTCCCTTCGCAATGGTCCATATGTAAAAAAAACAACAGTCCTTTCGGAGACAACTCTCTCAGTATTGCCAGATATAACACTGTGTCTGAGATTCTCTTATTCCATCTAAAATATTATAATTGAATGTGAGCTGTTTGCTCCAAAATAAAATGATCAAATGTGAATTTGGTCCAGTCCACCATACAAAGCTTGCTAGGCCTCCACAGTTTATTTACTACTTGCTCACACAGTTCTCAAATTCAGCCACTACAATTTTGAATATTTTTTTCTCTTATCAGATATCAACAGAGTCAGTCAATAAGCTTTCACAGTTTGAATATTATCAGACAAAAAAAAAAGAGTCAAAGCTGCCATCTTGAGTTCCATATATCTGATACAGTTTAGCCCTTTCTCTCTTTGTTTATCTCTTAACTTGTAGAGTCTCTCTCTGGGACAATTTTTCTAACTTGATTAGTTTATGTTCTGCCACAGCCAATTATACATCGAATGCCATAAACTGCTTCCTTACTGCTAGATTTCTTTGCTGCAATTAACCTGACTCACCCAGTATCAATACTTTCCTCATTGTCCGTTGTTTTCACAAATTTAGACAACTTGTCTATGGTCTTTATCAATCCAACATAGCAAGCTACACTAACTGTCCCAGGGATACACACCCATCACCATTTCTGAACTATCTTGAACTTCTACCCTGTCACAGTCCTGTTTCCAGATTCAAAGCAGTCTACCAAAACTAAGGCATTTTTCAATTTTTGGAAACATTTCAACACATTTTTCTCAAAAATGCACCTAGATCAAATATAATATTTTCCTTTCATCAAATTAAAACTCATCTTACACTGCTTTATACAATCGGTAATGGAGTGTCTAATGGAGATGATCTTCCTCATCAAACACTGCAAGACATCACCCAAGCCTATCTTCTACTTTTGCCACTCTAACTTCACAAGTGTCTACTTTCTACATCCCCTTAAGGTGCTCAATTTGTTGTATTAAACTGAACATGTAGTACATTTTGGAGTCCTTCCATTTTTGCTAGTTTCTTATTTCATGCTTTTCCCATCACCTTATATTTAAATCTGATGTGTGCTATTGTGTAATCTTCATGCAAATGTGCGTTCCTTCATTCTTCAGTGTGCCTTCCACAGATTTTAAAAAGGACTAGTCCTAGTCCAATTAAACCTGACTAGTAACTGCCTTTATTCAATGTGCATACATACAAATATTTCAAGCATGGGCAATAATGCATATCTAGCCTGCCAATATACCAAAACAGCTGTCCCCATAATAATTGTTCAGGCTGTTCTTAAAAATATATACACTGGTGCTTACTTTAATGTAATTTGGTAGTCTAGTCCATGTATCAGCTGCTCTCTAAGAGAATCAATTAGTACATTTCTCATTCTTATAGAATCGTCTGCAAAGGTTGTCTGATGATTCTCTACTACATTTTGCTAACCCTAAACATTCCAAGAGGTAATTGTCTCTAAATGCCCTATATACCTGAATAACATCTCATGTCAGTATCTATATGAAACACCGTACACATTCGGATATGTTAGTCTTTCATAATAACTTAAATTTTCACATCCATGGAAGCCCTTGGTATATTTCAGCTGTACTCTTTCTAGTTTATTCATGCTTGTTTTCTTATAAGGTTTCCATATTGTTATTCCATTCTCAAGTTTGGGTCCAATATAACTAACAAACAATGACTTCATCATTTCTGATTTCCTGGACTTTATACATTTTTTTATTCAACCCATAGTTCTGTATTAATAGATATGATTAGCAAAACTCAAAACTGAACCTACCTATATACCCAGGTCCTTAAATGAATCTACAGTCTCAATCACTGTGTGCTGTACTAAGTATTCAGCTTTCAGTTTACGTCTCTGAAATCCCATAATCTTAGTTTTTGATGTATTTATCAGCATATTATTCTCCTGTGCCAAAATGATCAGTTTAGTCAAGCTCATTGTAGACATGTCCTATCTGTAACACATGTAATCAGTTTACCCATTTTCACGTTATCTGCATGTAGTCTTTAGAACTCCTCAGATAAAAAATATAGATCTGAAAGATACAATCTAAACAAATATAGGCCTATGATAGAGCCATGGTGAAACACCCTAACTGTAACCTCGAATTTCACCTGTCCATTTGCTGTATGATACTTGCCATGCCTTACTTGTAAGCCATGTAGCTATATATATATATATATATATATATATATATATATATATATATATAAAATCAAGATTACATCAATACCTAGTTGTTCTAATTTATTGATCAGTGTTTTGTGTATGACCCTATCAAATGTTAAAGTTAAATCTATATAAATTACATCACAGCACAATTTTTCATTCATAACTGCTATTATATTGCTATACAATATCATGTTACAGGTGGTAATAGATCTAATTTCAACATATGCATGCTGATATATGTTGCCAAGACCCACCCTTTCCAGTTCTGATAATAATTTATCCAATATAACTTTGTCTGTTATTTTTCCATAAAATGAAAGTAAACTTATGGGTCTGTATTTAAACATAGGCTGTGTTCTACATGAACAACAGAGCGAAGTGGCACCTCACCTGTGTGTCCTGTTCAATCACAGCCTCACCTCAGGTTTTGTCCCTACCGAATGGTGTGCTGCTACAGTCATCCCTGTTCACAAAGGAGGAGCAACTACAGACCCTGGGAGCTATTGCCTCATTAGCCTAATGAGTCTGATATGCAAAGCTGATCATCATAGACAAGAACATAGGGAATCTCCAAACGGTGGATCCTACACAGTTTGGTTTTGTGAAGGATAGATCATGCCTGCTCAACTTGGTCAACTTCTTTGAGTCAGTCACCATAGCTGTGGATGAAGGCAAGGTGATTCATACAGCCTACCTTGATCTGGCCAAGGCCTTTGATACCATGCTCCACTCAGGAATCATAGAAAAACTCACTAGCTAGGCATCAACCCCTATATCACTATGTGAATTGCAAACTGGCTCACAGATAGAACCCACAGTGTGAAAGTAGCTGACTCCAAGTCAGACTGACGATCAGTCACGAGTGGAGTCCCACAGGGTTTGGTCCTGGGTCCTCTCCTGTTTGGTATCTACTTCTCTGAAGTCCAGGCCAACACGAAGGGACTCTGGCGGACAAAGTTCGCAGACGATTGTAAGTTGGGAGCTATTATTAACTCCCCATGTGATGCTGACATCCTACAGAAAGGCCTCACTGAGACCAACAACCATACCTCTCAACCTGGAAACATCAAAAATCTGGACTAGGCCCATGACAAACAGGTACAAATCTGTACGCTGATCAACATAACATGTGCATACATAATTATGTAACCCCACCCACTCCAATGGAATTGTGGGATACCAACTTTCAAATGAAGTTTGAAGAATAGACAACCAAAATATGGCTCCTGAGTCCCCCTCCAGCCATTCCAATGCCCCATTACCTGGCTATTTCACCCCATTTACCATAAACACTAATGTGTGCATACTGCTTTACTTCTACAATGATTATTTGGATTTTATTTTTACATTTTATAGCACGATGCACAAATACTAATGGACATACAAAGCAATACTGTCTCACAATGAAAATGGACTTGGCATTAAAACTTCTCTGCCCTTGAAACTCACATTTATTGAAACAAAATTGAAACCCACACCACATCCAAAGAAAATGCACCTGGCCAGTGGTGGATAAAGATTACCTTTAGACTATTTTCAAATCACTGGCCCCTGACACACAAAACAAGAAACATGCATGTGTTCTTTGATACACCTTCCAGACTTTATTAAATTATATTCCTTGTATAATACAGCACACTTGTTAGACAGAGTGGATTTTAACTTTATTGTTTGAACATTTTTCCAGTAGGCATGAAACAAAATGCATGAACCAATAATGACAAAACTGCCCAATTCAGAACATTTCCATCATAAAATTTTGCTTTCATACCCACACAATCTATATATATATATATATATATATATATATATATATATATATATATATATATATACATATATATATAGAATGACAGTAGTGTAAGCCATAGGCATCTTGCTATACAGACACTGTTTGCATTATTTATTGGCTCTATAAATAAGAAAAAGGAAAGCAAATTCCAAAGGTTGATCAGCAGACTGGTAAAGTACAAGCAGTCGTTAAAGAAAACTAACACGTTCTGCTGAGATCCTGTTCTGAAATGTCAGATTCCATGCAGACATTTAGTTTACTAAGTATTGTGCTTTTGTGAGTAAAAAAAGTAGCACAATAATTATCATTCTTTTATTTTATAAAATTGCTTTGAGAAGTACTAGGAATTCAACATCTTAAAGATGAAGTCTCCTGACGTAACTATAGTTTTATTTTAAATTCAGAAAATGAACACAGACACCTGATACCACATTTCATTCAAAACTGTAGAAAGTCTTTTGTTTTGATAAGATAAATATAATATATATTTTGTTTAATTAAAGACTGCTGATTAAACAGCTGCCCTGTGGCATAGAGTGAGAAAGCCCCAACTATGGCCCAAGTGACCCAGGTCTGATTACAGGCTCAAGTGTCTGATAAAGCAGCAGGGAGGGATTGATGCCATCTCCCATGATGATATCTGGTGGAGAACAGGGACATTGTGTGGCTAGAGGGGTACAGTCCAAAGAGGTGAAAGGGTGGGGCATGGCTGTGCTGGTGCAAAGGTGAGGAGCTATACCTTACATCCTCACTGCATGGGCATAACCCCAGGTATAGGAAAGAAAGGGAAGCAGTAACAAGGTAGGTCATAAACAAAATGTCCACTGACAGATGGTAGAGGACTGAGATCCCACCATGATGCCTTTTATGATCTGTATGGGCCCCAGCCAATATTGGAGTAAGTCTCAGGGTTTTAGGTGACGCTGGTAGACTCAGCAATTGATGTTGGGCACTGAGTGTTGTAGGACAAAGCTAGGGAGGGCCAAAGAATAATAGAGACTACTAAGTCTACTGACAAAATCCAGTGGGCTGGTATATTCCCTTTACAACATGGCTCTCCTGTAAGCTATTTTATACTGAAAAAAAAGGTTCCTTAATCAGCACCAATTGGGATACTATTCTGCTGGCAAATAACTACAAATTACTTCTTCCAAAAGTCAACTTTAGAAGACCCTGTGTTGTACTCAGAAAGAACCTTTATTTTTCTGTGTCCAAATTTCAGCAACAGAGGAAGTATCTGTTGCCAGTCATGCAGACCATGACAAGTAACCTGTAACAACTCTAATAGATGGCACATAAGTGTCTCAAACAAATTGCTTGTGCAATATAGAGAGTAGGAGGTAGTGTTCCTCTGCATTCTATAACTGACCAGTTCATGAAACAATTTAGTTAGACTTCTTGTTCTCAGACCTCTGTAGCTCCACAGCAATGTAAATGTGACAGCATACACACACGCACACACACACACACACACACACACACACACACACACACACACACACACACGCACACACACTGCTCAAGCCCAGAATGTTGCAACAAGTGTTCCCTACATTCTCGAGTGCAGCCAGAATCAGAATCTTTCCGTTCACTCTGCAGTACCTAGGACTTCCAGACCCGCTCGCAAGTGCAGCCAGACTTCCCATTCACAGATACTAAAAACTTGTTTCCTTCTGTTTCCTTCCTTCCCACTCACAGAGCATTTGAACTTCTGGAAATGTGTCCAGAGCCCTGACACACACACACACACACACACACACACACACACACACACACTGCTCAAGCCCAGAATAACCTTCTCGAGTGCAGCCAGAATCAGAATCAGCCCCTTAAGCTGTCCATGACACAATCAGCCAGCCTGTTTTTAATGCACATGTAAGCAGGAACTCTTCTAAATACACAAGGTATGACTTTACAACATGCATTTTAATTTATACCAACCATATCAAAAAACAATGTGTCCCTTGGCCTATTGAAGTAAAAACTTAGCACATCATGATGCATGAAACAAAAAGAGGAAACTGGCTCTATGAGGAAAATGTTATACATTCGTACAACCGCTTCTTTTACTCCTTATTTCATGACATTTCAAAATCATAAGGGCAGAAAGAAAAGAATGGACAGAATGCATACATCATTTTTTCAAATGTTGTTGTTGTGTTTTTCGGCTTTTCCCGGTTAGGGGTCGCCACAGCGGAACTCCGGTCCGCTAATGATTGGCAGTAGATTTTTACGTACCGAGTTGCCAGCCCTGAAGTACAACCTTCAACGAAGGTACGCCCATTCATGCATGTCTCCACACAGAAGACGCTTTAGCTGAGAACTGAACAGGACAACGTCTTACTGTGAGGCGACAACGCTACCGGAGCACCACCACCGCAGTTATCATTTTTTCAAATGTACTCCACCAAAAATAATATAAAAACAAAATTTATTGGAGAAGCTTTCATAATCCAGACCTGAGACCATCTGCACTTCATTAATTAATCAAACCCAGCTTCAGATAATCCAGTTAATTCAAACAGGAAGTAATACATTACTTGCGCCAAGTGCTAAAGTATGTTTCTCTGATCACTGTGCTGTGATATCCATATCGCAGCCACTTAATATTTCTGAGTTGTATGAGACTATGACAATTACACTAAGTTTTGTACAACACTTTCTAGTCTTGGTCCTGAAATAAGATTGTTTTACAATAGGGAGGCCAGTAGGGGTCTTGCTGCTCTCTTCTTCAATACCCTGTCAAAGTAAGACAATATCACTCCTATGAATTGTTAGCAATGTACATTACATGAAGCATTCTGTCTCTGCAGCTCTGTAGGATAATACTTTTACTTGCAGTGCTTTCTCCTATGTATAACTTTTATTATTATTATGATATGAAAACCATCTGTTGAGCAATCATTTCGAAGCTATATATGTAATACTTTATAATATCTAAGCTAACAAACAGTTCTACAATAACTTCAATTTGATATATGTAATTAGCAATTTAATTATATTGGTAACAAACTGTGTAAATGCATCTGGGTCATGGCTAAAAGGGGTCTATGGACCAATTCCCTTACCAATTAACAAAGGAGAAATAAAATAATAAACAAAGATGGTGTTCAAATGAGGTCTGGAAATGCTGGCATGGTTCTACAGGCAGCATTAGCTACCTACTTTTAACTTCCTAGTTTAGCTGTTTATACCACCTTTAGGATCTTTACCACAGGTTGTACCTTCTGACTAGAAGCAGTGGAAAACATTTCTTGGATTCTGGAACATGAAGGCTGTACTAAAAATGTCTTAAGGACATGACACTGATCCATCTGTCCAAACAGGCAATTGAGTGAAAATCCTGATCAAAGTTAGTGTATGCAAATGTTTGTTTTAAAAAGACTGTTTTTCTTAGTCTCCTTAATGAGTCAAGAAGCCCATATGCACACATACACACACACACACACACACACACACACACACACACACACTGCTCAAGCCCAGAATAACGTCGCAACAAGTGTTCCCTACCTTCTTAAATGCAGCCAGAAGACTCAGAATCTTTCCGTTCACTCTGCAGAACCCAGGACTTCCCGACCCGCTCGCAAGTGCAGCCAGACTTCCTGTTTGCAGATACTAAAAACTTGTTTCCTTCTGATTCCTTCCTTCCTGCTCACAGAGCATTTGAACAGCTAGAAATGCGTCCAGAGCCCTAGAGCTTAATTTCAATAGCCTGGTAGCCCTGACGGAGCTGACGTCATAGTGCACGTGATGACTTCAGCTGAAACAGTGAAAAAGAAAACAAAAAAGATCCGAAAAATCGGAAAAGAAGGGGTGCCACTCAGGAATTGTGACACCCCAGTATTTGGACCCCAAAACTCAGTAAAAAATGAGTAATTTGGTACAGTTGGGAGGTATGACAATGACTGGTGTTAGAACCCATGGCTTAAGCTCAATGCCAAAAACTGTGTCGTCATCCCCTTGGGAAACACCCAGTTCCCTTGAATTACAACATTGATGGTAGTCCACTGAACACAGAAGGTGTAATAAGAGATCTAGGAACACAGGTTGACAGCAACCTCTCTTTTGACCACCACTTTGCCACTGTGGTCAGAAAGTCCTTCTATGTGGCACATCTCATTACCAAGGGTTTTGCATCCAGAAAGAAAGAAGTCATTGTCTCCCTCTACTCTTCCCTCATTAGGCCAATCATCGAGTACAATGCCCCATTTGTCATGTACCTCACTAAACACCTGCAACAACTGGAAAGGCCACAAAAGTACCTTACAAAGAGGATCTTAGGCTTTAAACACTTGTCCTATATGGTCAGACTCAAAAAACTCCAACTATTCTCTGTCTTATATCGCCTACATAGAGGCGATCTCTGCTTGACTTACAAAGCTATATCTGACCCAGCTCTGTTAGAAATGCTACATCTAAAGAAATCCCAATCCCTCCGCACCACATGCTCCAGTGGCCTCAACCTCATTACCACAATCAACAGAAAATGCTGGAGGGACAGGTTCATAACCCAGAGACTGCCCATCCTGTGGAATAGACTTCCCATACTTGTCAAGCAGAGCACCTCACTGGCCCTCTTCAAAAGAAATCTTAATGAGTGGATGGGAAACAGAAAATTCACCCAGGGATCACTCCAGTGGCTCTACTCGACAGAGCTACTAGGAACTAAGGTTGGGTGGCACAATGCCAGGGTAATCCTATGGGCTAGGCTTATAAAGGCTCCAGGGCCATTAGCCTAGTACACACCTATGAACCTATGTGACAGCCTGATGGAACAATAAGTCCCCAAATTAAGGAGAAACAGATGGAGTGAGAGATATCTAAAGAAGAAATATGGACATGGGAAAGAAAAAGAGACTTGATATTGTGTAATATCTATGCAAAGGAGAAACAAAATTAATGAATACAAAAAAACAGCACAATTTGAAGAGAAATACAGGCAAAGGCACCCAAATATGGAACATTTTACAATATAAAAAAATAAGAAAACAAAGGTGGGAAGTAGAAAAGAGGATTAGTAATGGAGAAGTTAATGAAATGGAAACTGAAGTTATAGATTACATGAAAAGCAAAGGATTTTGTGAAGAAAATCCAACTCAGGTAATGTGATAGCATGATGGAACAATGAGTTCCCAAATTAATGAGAAACAGGTGGAATGGGAATCATCTAATCACTTGATATTTTGTAATCTTCAGTAGGAAACCAGCACAAAAGTTCAGTTGGAGATGCACAGCAGAGGAAGGTTCAAGACATAGGCAATGTTGTGGAGTGATGGGCTAATGAGTTCCTATATGCAGAAGCAAAGGATGACGCAGGATGCAGCTGAAGAAATGTCACAGGAAGATGTCCTAGAACTTTCTGTAGAATGCCTGCAGAAAACAGACAGCAAAGAATGTGGCCTCTGTTTAGAAGAAAAAGATCTAAGGGAAGCGTTACTTCATTTAATGGAGATGGACAGACATATTAAGATCAATGAAAGAAATGGATTACAGAAAGTAAACGACCAAAAATGTTAGAAGTCTGATAAAACAGGTGAACACAATAATTATAACTATTAACAGAAAACAAGTAATATAACAGAACTAAATAGGATATACAGTATGACTGCTCAGCTAAATTAATAACAGATAAATTCTTACCACAAAAATACAGAGCAATAAGGAAAAGGAAGGGAAGAAAGTAAAGGCCGTCACGGAAACATGAAATCAAGAAAACTACAACGCAACGAAGACAAGAAGTTTCACTGTTAGACGAATATATAAGAGGGAACAGATGAACCAAATACAACTTAGACAGATAGATGTGATAAAAGGAACTCAAAGTATCAGAACAGACTAAGCTCTGTTATACAGCATTGCAAATAATAAATTAAACATATCAGCACAGGCAGAAAAATGTTAAAGATATGCAGATAAACATAAAGAAAAAGTACAAAATAAGCAATTCATTCATAACCCAAAAATATTTTAAAGAGAACTGGCAAACCATGCAAAAGGAATAGAAACACCACCAAAAAAAGAAGAAATACACAGATTTTGAAGACATATTTGTAAAGATCATCCTGGAGATTCCATAAACTCCATGTAGGCTTAGTGTAAAGCGTACATGGAGTTGACATGTTTGTACAATGAGCAGCAGTGCTAACTGCATATGCATGCTACGCATCACACTTGAACGTAAACAAGCACAGTTTCGTGGTCAGCAACAGTTTTGCTGGCCAAGAAACAGTGCAAAGCAACAGGAACATCTGCAGGCATGTACACCTGTTTACCTATGGGCAAGCTAGGTCTGTGGGATTGTGTGGAAAGCCACAATGACTACCAGGGTTTTTAATAAAGCAATGTATGCAGTTCCAACACATCACATGAAAGTTTATATGGTGCAGAGTAGTGTGGAAACCTGTTTTAGGCATACCAAATAAAAGTTTTGCAACTGATCAGCAAGGGTACATGGACTGCATTATAAATAATTATTCAGGGGAAGTGTGTGTATTGAAAAGGGACATATGGATGAATTGTAGTAATGAACACAGGGGAAGAGGGCAGGTGAAACAGTAATGTACGGCAGATGAGGGCATGTCAATGTTCGTTCACCACAAAGACAAGACAGTTGTAGCATGAACACTAATTATGTATCTACATGATACAGTATTTACAGTTGTGTACACCTCCTATGTGAGTATAGTCATATCATCACACAGTTATTGTATATTATGTGACTGGCACACAAGGTGACATATCAGTGGAGAGGATTATTTGTGATATAAACATCCTGATGTGAACAATGGAGAGGACATTTATCAAGGACGGTATATACAATAGGGGGTAGGTGCTTATTGTGAAGCTGTGCAAAATGAGTTCCCTGAATATGAATGTAATGTTAGTACAGGTCTCAACCAATTGGGACACATAGCAACAGGCTCATGGGCAACAGTAGACATAAGCACACATAATCACAGAAACATGCACAGTCATGGACAATATCAGCATAATACCACTATTAATCTGTGTTTTTGACATAACATGTGATTGTGAGTGATTTTAGATGGTTCTGTAAGAACACACTTGTTCAACTGACATGATTTGTCAGCAGCAATCTATGAGGGGAATCAAGCACACCTTTCTCAAAAATTAACAACTTCTGGAGGCATTAGGAGGGACACGTTGCACCTGTATTTGAAATTACTAGCAGTTCTGGCTAGTTGACAGGTGTGCATGGCATATATATGGTACAATCCACAGTGTCATGAATGTAACCCATGCCATCAAGTTTTCAATCAGCTATGTAATTACTGTGTGCATGACAGGAACACATATTACACATGCATCTTGTGTAACACCTTGAAGGGTGTTGCACACCATCAACCTGTAATGGTTATGTAACAAAAAAAAAAACTTAGGTATGGCCAATAACATGTGTGGGAGCTCACTGTGGAAAATGTGGTACACTTGACTAACTCCTCCCTGGAAGATGTGTTGGGAGTTACATGAAAAAGGATGTATTGTACTTAGTCACTGGTGTGATGAGGGCTGAAAACTATAAAACTATAATGCCCTTTGAAGTGGATGTCCTGCACATACTCAGGAGTTTTGCTACATACAAGGCAGTCGTTGCCACTGTGGACACATGCTGGTGATGTTCCACATACCATTTGATGACACAGGTCACATACCACTTGGTTTGCTCATACAGGTGTGCTATCTCTAATATAATTAGCTTGTGTATTTGCTTTTATAATGGAACTAATCACCCGCCGTGATTTTTGTTTATCTACTGTGTCTCCATGGCTGTGGCAGCAATCCTTTGTGTATGTTGATACTGACTGTATATACCAATACCACACTTGGCTTCAATGATTGTCTATAATCTGCACTCCACCACAGAGCTGGTTGGACAAAGGATGTGTAAATTAGTCTTGACATCTGAGACTTAAATAATGAACAGGAAAGTGCCCAGCACAGAGCACTGAGGTATGGACCTGCTCACTGGACTCTAGATATAGGTCGCATCACACACTTCAACATATTTATCTGTCATGTATGTGATCCAGTGGTCTACCCACTTGGTGATGTAAGTATTTATGGCCACTTGTGACCATATCTCTGTAATACCTGACTGTGGATTTGTGTCAGATGCCCTGGTTAGGTCAAGTTATGCAGGATGATAGTGTTGTCATCATACATGCCCTTGTTGACAGTCTTGAGCACATCAAACAGATGTAAAAGACATTCTGTAGCCTGAACAAATCACACATAGGTTTGGTGCACAGTCGGAATATTACCTGTGTCCTTTTTACAGAAGGTTCATGATGACTCTTTGGTCTACCTCACAGATGAGGAGGGTCAGGATGGGTCTATAACTCCATCCATCAGGTGATGGTCACCCCTACTCAGAAGGATGGATGTTGATATACACCCTACTATGGGAACATAGGCTGTCTGGAGTCTGTGTTGAAGTATGGATCCAACTGTGTCTGGTAGGTCATGTTTTCTGTCATGCTACAGGCAATCTGTGATGTTGTCAGGGCCCATTGATTCTGTGTTATAAGCCGTAGATAGTGCACAGATGAGCTGCCCTCCTTAGAATAAAATCTGAGTAATGTTTGCATCTATACTTTGGCTGATAGCCAGTGGCAACAGAGGGGTGACATGCAAGACAAACTTTCAGCTAGAGGATTGTCTATTTCCTCTAGCTGGGTATGTCTGGTGGCATCCACATGCAGATCTGTGCTTAGTGGTCCATTCCCCTTAACGTTTCACATGTATTGGAATAAATGATTTGTGAAAAGATTTCCAAATACAACCTTGGTTATTCATCACATTCCACACACTGATACTATGCACACAGTCATAAAACTGTACCAATGTCATGTACTTACATCAGTTGCACAACATATGCCTATGTGTGTCTTATGGGCAAACAATGTTTCAGTGGCCTTATGAAATATCAGTACACATTAGCCAGCAGTAGTTTCTGGCTCATGCAGAACATTTTCTGACACAAATGCTAATAGTCACACAATAGTGCTGATGACCACCTCAATAATCCTTGGGTATAGCAACAAAACTGCACATACAATAAATTCCACAAGGTTGCAATTGAATCAAGACCGCCATAGTACTCATGTATGGCAAGCATGCACAGCCAAAATATTTATTTTTGCAACTGAATCAAACCATGTGATACAGTGGTTGTGTATATCACGGTATAATAACGTGTATGAGACAAGACTTGTGTGACCATGTAATCAATATGAATTTATATTGATGTCTGTCACAGAACATTTAATGATGGTATTTAGACACATGCACACCTGTGCTATACTGCAAGTGTCACTGTGATGGCAGAATGTGAATTGTGTAGAAGGTTGATCTGCTCCACTACAAGAACACATGTCCTAATACACCAGCAATATACATAAAAGTGTATCATATCATATCAACAGTTCACAGGAATCATATTACTACAGATGTTACAGAAGTAGCATGTAATGCAGTAGCAGCAATGGCCATCAATATATTACCTCACAACACAGATTGTAATGCCGTCTTGTAGCCATACTGTACATCCATACCTCAATGTAGCATATGTCAGTGACAGCAACATTGACATGTCGGCTGGTTCATAGGGTCATAGGACAATGGCCAATACCAGATGAACCCCTAGCCATTATTATACCATGTAAAAAATCCCTATATCTATATTATGGAAGATAGCAAGACTATTGTGCATATGTGTATATTTGTTGGATTGCATCACATCTTGCCACTGTCCATATGGAACATGTGCACCACACCATGACAAAATTAGCAATCACACATGAAGTGGTCTGGAGATGGCTTGCACAGGTTCATGGAAGGACTCTGCTTCATGATTTGTGTATGCATATTTGGCATGAGGACATCCTCCACTCGTCTGCAGGAAAGATGTCATGTGGCCAGAGGAAAAAGGAGGATGGTGGATGCATAGGGCTAAATGAAAGATTCCCCAAGTGGTAGTGAAATGAAGAGCAATTTCAAAGGTCATACAATGACCATGATGTAACCCACACACACACACACACACACACACACACACACACACACCAGGTGACTGGGCCTAATTTCAACATTAAACCTGTTTAGAAGATGAATACCATGCAATATCACAGTAGCAATGCCATGTGTCTGACTGTAACACTGTCATGTTGAACATTATGGAGTATAATAGCATCATTGCATGCTGAGGAGAAAATGCTGGAAAGAGTATAGGACATTTATATGGAGTCACATCCCTGTGTAACAATGTCTGAAAAGTGATAGTTGCATTTATAAACAAACAAGTTGCCTGCTGTCAGATTAGGGCCTCTATATGTGTAGGTAAAATAGCTTACAAATACTGTAGTTAATGTTACTGCTACAGCACAGGTTTGTTTTAAACACTGCCAAACTGCATGTTTTACAGCATGGAATAATCAGTGTATGTTACTGTGAAGGCTGCCAGCCTAGCTAGATAGAATTGTGTACATATTTCTATGTCATTGTAAATATTAATACAATCAACAGACTTGTTTTTACAAATGTAAGAAAACTAAATGTAAGAAAACTGTGTCATATGCTGAACTTCAAAAATGTAACCACAGTGCAACCTGCTGGAAGAAAGCTGTTAAGCAAAGAATTACAACTGTGTTTGATCTCAAGCTTAGAGACAGGATGTCTGGACCAGCAAAGTCTTTCTATTGTGTTAAGACAGAGATAATTGTTAGATTTACACTGCAAAAATGTATTTTACTGTTGTGGCTTCCTGGCCAGGTGCAGCTTACAAAGAAATGTTAATTTTGACTTTCTGTTAGCCTGGGAACTAAAGGAAAAGTGATAAAAATGATGTAATGTGAAATGACTCAGCAATACTGGGTATTATCAATTTAAGACTTTCTCAGCGAGAAAGATTGAGCATTTTGGATTTTATCCGAAGCTGACATCAACTCACCAGCACTTTACTGTGTAAGTAAAGTTATTTAGGACATAGTTTCTCTTAGAGTTAGATAGGAATTTAGCCAGATTAGCTGTTTTTTTATATTTATGTCAGACTATCCTATAATATTGTTTTAAACTTCCTGTGATTTTTGAACTCTTGATTAGCACTGTGTTGAATTGATGAGATTTGTCTTGTGCTTTTATTATTTATTATTAAATATTTTTAAACCATTTCACCTATGGCTGTTTTGTGTACAGATAATTTAAGCTCTTAAAGTACATTGCATGTATCTGGTGATACTGTCCAAGCCACTCCAATAGTCTTGCTGCTCAGTCACACTTACTATTTGGATAACAGTAATGGTAACCCTTTGGGAAGGGCCGTATAGCAGCTGATATTAGTGGTTGGTGGGAGTCAGTACTACCTAATAGTCTGGGCAGAAAGGGGGCACAGCTGGAGAACCTGTGCAAGCATTCACCAGGAATGTCTGTATGTTTATATATAAATTACATCTTAAAATGTGTGTGTGTCAGCTACTTGAGCAGGGACATGAAGCACTGGTTGGACAGAGAGGGTGCTGGAGGTTTCAGATTGGTGAATAGGCTGAGATCTGAACCCTATAGCTGTGCCAGTGGGGAGTCTTATTGGAGATCTGGAGAGAAAGGGAGAAACCAGCCCCAGACTGACTGTGATCTCTGTGTGCTCTTAAGGGAAATTGTACTTTACTGTGTGTGTACTTGTTATCCTTCCCAATGTGCACCCCTCACTGGTGCTAGTGGTAAGGATTGAGGCTCCTTGATTACTAAGCCAGTACATGGGCATCACATATTAATTGTTTGGCAGTGGTGGGATATCCACATCAGATATTAATTGGTTGATAATAGTGAGTTAGCCACATCACATATTAATTGGCTTGTAGTGGTGTGGATAGTGAATTCCTGTAGCTTGTGTACAGTGATCACTGAAAGTGATTTTGTACTCTAAATCAGCCAGGCAGTGAATATTCAGAGTTCAGACCACAATTGTTTTATTTCTTTTGTTAGCTTAGTTAGTCAGGGAGAGCAGGCAAGCATGTCAGCAGAGGAGTACGGTAAGCTGACAAGGAGCCAGTTGGCTGAGATGTGCCAGGCTAAAGGATTGGTGCACGGAAACCTGACTAAAGCAGACATGATTGCAGCTTTTGTCACAGCTGCATCAGAGAGTAGCAACCAGGAGAATGATCAGACTGGCTGTGGAGATGTACAGCACTCAGAGAACGGACAGCTCAACCTTTCAGCAGAGGACTTAAAAATCCATCTGGAGCTAAAGAGACTTGAGTTGGAGGTCAGGCATTTGGAAACAGAAGCAGCAGACAGACTGAGATGTCTACAGGCTGAGGAGAAGGAGAAACTGCTATGCCTGAAAGCTGAGGAGAAGGAGAGGCAGAGGCAGCATGAAAAGGAGATGCTGACTCTTCGCCAGAGTCATGGAGGTAATGGGGAAGTGAGTAACCTAACCCCAGAAGCACAAAAGGTCAGTAAATTTCTTCCACAGTTTACACAGGGGGATAAATCTGATAGTTTCATTCATATGTTTGAGTGGGTATGTAAACAGTTTGATGTCAACCAAAGGCTCTGGATACAGTCCTTGACCCCCTTACTCCATGGTAAAGCTGTAACTGTGCTGTCTAAATTATCTGAGTGGGAATTTTTTGATTATACTGCTGTTAAGAATTGTTTGCTAGAATTTTTTAAGCTAACACCTGAAGCTTATAGGAAAACATTTCATGAACATAGACGTAAGGCAGATGAAAGTGTGTGTGAATATGTTGCTGAACTGAGCACTTATTTGCATAGTTGGGTGAGTGAATGTCAGATCACCACTTTTGAAGGGCTGGCAGACCTTTTCATGAGGAAACAAGCACTTAACACTTTGCCTGAGGACATGAGGATCTGATTAGCTGATAGACAATGTGCTACTTCAGATGAGATGTGGAAGAAGGGAGACCTATACCTAGCAAGCAGGGCATCATTGCACAGGAAAGGGACACCCAGTGCTGCTCATGAATCTAAGGGAACCCATGATGGGTAACCTAGACTGGCCCAACAGAATCTGCCAGTAGCAGGGGAAGCCACTAGTCCAGGTAAACATCCAGGACCTAGGGTTAAATGTTTTGAATGCAACCAGTGGGGCCATGTGGCATATAGATGTCCACGGAGGCAAGATGGAGAAAAAAAGTTGAGGGAGCCAGTAAGTGGGAAGGGCAAAATGCCAACAGTAGGTTGCCTTGAGACAACAGGGGTACCAAACTACCATCCTGCAGATGTCTTGAGAGGGAAGAATTTTGATGAGGCAGTACCATGTGTCAATGCAGTTACACACAGTCAGGCTTGGAGACAAGCATGTTGGTCTGGTAGCCTGGGGGAGACCCAGACAGACCGCACACTTGCATCCAGGACTGGTGAGATGGCTACTTCAGGGAGGGAGCTACTCTGTAGCAGTGAGACTGGAGGTGAGCCACAGCTGCTTGTGGGTACTGATGGTCCCTTGGACAGAGTAGCTACAAGTGCAGAGGTGAGTAGTACTTCCCAGGCTGACAGTGAGGCACCACTGTCAGAGGATGCCAGACTTCCTGTGGAAGGGGAGCTGGGAAGGGTTACAAAGAGAGACTTGAGATAGACTCAGCTCTCAGACCCTACATTACAAGGCCTGAGAGAGGTAGCTAGTGAGGCGGCTGATTCTCAAGGGAAGGGGGATTCTGTATACTGGGACAAAGGGTTACTGTATGGAGAGTGGACCCCTGAGGGAGGGCTAGTAGGTGAGAGAATACAGCAGTTGGTAGTGCCTAGAGCATACCATCTGACGCTTCTAGCCATAGCCCATGATATTCCCTTTGCAGGTCACATGGGCATAAAATGCACAAAGAGACATGTTATGCAGAACTTCTATTGGCCTGGAATTTCCAGAGATATAACAGGGTACTACAGAACCTGTGAGCAGTGCCAAAAGGTAGGCAAGGCAGGAGACAAGGTGAGAGCTCCTTTGATACTTTTGCCTGCGATTGAGGAGCCATTTCAGAGGATAACGATGGATATTGTGAGGCCTCTGAGCACTCCAAGTTCCACAGGGAAAAAGTATATCCTAGTGGTAGTAGATTATGCTACAAGATACCCTGATGGACTATCTTTATCCTCCATTGAGGCAGAAAAGGTAGCAAATGCTTTGTTAGAGATTTTCAGTAGTGTAGATTTCCCAAAGGAAATACTGACTGACAGAGGTGCCAATTTCATGTCAGACCTGCTGGCTTGTCTGTGGAAGTACTGTGGAGTGAAGCACCTGAAGACCACCCCCTACCATCCCTAGACTAATGGTCTTGTTGAGGGGTTAAACGCTACACTCAAGTCCATGGTACGAGCATTTGCAGATCAGTTTAAGAGGGATTGGGACAAATATTTGCCCCATCTGTTGTTTACTTACAAAGAGGTTCCCCAGGAATCCACAGGTTTTTCACCCTTTGAATTGCTGTATGGGCATAGGGTGAGAAGGCCTCTAGACTTAATTCAAGATGAATGGAAAGGGCAATGTGTGCCTCACCAGGAGTGTGTTGTGGTATATGTCCCAAACCTCAGGACAAGGCTAAGGGAACTCATGGGCTTGGCCCAGGAGAACCTGGCAGAAGCCCAACAACAGAAAAAGGTCTGGTATGACAGGAATGCTCAAGCTAGAGAGTATGCTGTGGGGCAGCAGGTAATGGTTCTCATTCCTGTCAGACATAACAAGCTGCAAGTAGCTTGGGAGGGTCCCTACAAGGTGGTAAGAAAGGTAAGTGATGTTAACTACATGGTGGAACTGCTAGGCAGGAGGCAGGAGCATAAATTGTACCATGTTAACATGATGAAACCTTACCATGATAGAGAGGACCTTGTGGTCAGTATTTGCAGTGGATTGCAGGAGGAGACTGAGGGAAATCTGGTGACCGATCTTCTCAGTGAGGCTTGGACTGACACCTTAGTGGAAGGGGTAGCAATGTCCCAACAGCTATCTCCTTCCCAGGTTCGAGAAATCTGAGCAGTGTTACAGGTGTATGCGGACATGTTCACTTGGAAACCAGGGTGCACCCACCTGATGTCGCACCAGGTGGATACAGGACCCCAAAGGCCTATTAGGCAGGCCCCTTATAGGGTGCCAGAGAGAGTCAAACAGACTCTGAGGGAGGAGATACAGGAAATGTTGGAACTAGGGGTAATTCAAGAGTCCAACAATCCCTGTGCCTCCCCAGTGGTGCTGGTGCCAAAAAAGGATGGCAGCACCAGGTTCTGTGTGGACTACAGGAAATTAAATAGTCACACAGAGTCAGATGCTTACCCCATGCCAAGGACACTTGAGGCCCTAGAACAGCTGGGTGGGGCTAAGTATCTTACCACCATTGATCTTACCAAGGGTTACAGGCAGGTGCCCTTGACTCCCGGTGCTAGAGACAGGTCAGCCTTTATGACTCCTTTTGGCTTGTATGAGTTCACAAAGATGCCCTTTGGGATGAAGAATGCCCCAGCAACTTTACAGAGGCTGGCAGAGCAGGAGCAAGATGGTTTGCCCTTGCTTACCTAGATGATACTGCCATCTACAGCCATTCCTGGCAAGAGCACCTTCAGCATGTCAGGGAGGTGCTGGGCAGACTACAGAGGGCAGGGTTGACCATTAAGCCCAGCAAATGTCAGGTGGGTATGGCAGAGGTCTCTTACATGGGACATAGAGTTGGGAGTGGTAAAGTCAGGCCAGAACCTGCCAAAGTGGAAGCCATTCAGGCATGGCCTGCACCTGTTACCAAAAAGCAGATGAGGGCATTCTTAGGGACAACAGGGTACTACAGAAAGTTCGTCCCCAGTTATAGTACCATAGCTGCACCCCTCACAGTAAATCTGTACAATATAAATAATGTATTTCTACTTTTAAAGTATACTTTTTAACAAATAAAAACTGTAACTGATGATTGCTCCAAGTAATTCTAACAGTATGCACATATGCTTGATCAGATAATACGGATTAATTAAACAGCATGGCATGTATGCCAATTTTTTTGAAATTATGTAACCTTTTTGAGCAATTTTATGATATTTCTGTTACTGTTGCATTTGAATACATAACTTCTGAATGCAATATTACAATTGACTCCTACAGTTGGTTTGTGCTACAGACTGAAGCTGCTTGCTTCATTTTACAGTTAAGATATGCATGCTTAATTTGCTACTACTGTATAGTAGAGCAGTACTTTAGATAAAATAATACTTATGTTGTGCTGCATACATACCCATTGCTTCCCTAAGTCTTTCTAAACTATAAGCATGGGCTTCCCTGTTCACTGCAATCTGCTTCTCAGCTGTAGAATAAAAATAGAAGAGCCATTATGTACACCAGTCTTGCCTATATCCAGCTTTCAATCTAATTTGAATTGTCTTTATCTGTATACTTACATAACTGTGGGATGTCAGCAGTCCTAAACTCATCCAGCCACTGGTTGAGTGTATCCTGCTTGCGCCTTTTGAGGTCATTATAGTGGTGCCTGCATTGCTTTCCAGAGACAGCCCTGGCCAGACTATTCCAAACCTCAGACTTGTACTGAGACCCAGTATAGTCCCCCTGCAGCAGCCTCCAGATGTAGCACTTTACAAGGAGTCCAAAAAAGATTCTGGACTCCTCCACACCCCACCTTTGAGCTCTAAATTGGGCACCTTCCTTTCTAGCTCCAGACATGTCCGCTCAGGTCAAACAGCAACAGTTAAGAGTATTTCCCACCAATTCATGTTATCGTATTTAATGCTAGTGTGCATTTTATATATATATATATGTTGTGTCTTTCAGCTTTTCCCAGTTGGGTCGCCACAGCGGAACTCCAGTCTGCTAGATTGGTAGTTGATTTTTATGTGCCAAGTTACCAGCTCAGATGCACAACCTTCAACGAAGGTACGCCCATTCACGCATGTCTCCATGCAGAAGACGCTCTAGCTGAGAATTGAACCAGACAGCATCTTACTGTGAGGCGACAACTCTACCGCAGCACCACCACCGCGGGATATATATATATATATATATATATATATATATATATGTGTGTGTGTGTGTGTGTGTGTGTGTGTGTGTGTGTGTGTGTGTGTGTGTGTGCGTGCGTGCGTGTGTGTGTGTGTGTGTGTGTGTGTGTGTGTGTGTGTATGTGTACACATTAGCAAATGCAACTTTTATCTGTATGCACTTCTTAGAAGTTTACTGATAGCATAGGCATTTTTGTCCGGGCATTTTACTTTCTCAGATACACAGCCTTATTAACTTTAATCTCAAGTGTTATTGTTACAACTGTTTATCTTACACTCTTCTATGTTATTTCACTGAAATGTAAATGTCCTATATTGTCAATGACACAGGGGTGTTAGGCTTCTAAGATAGCCCATAGACATCTCTAGGGGAGTGCTCGGCACAGGTAGAGGTGAATGGCAGTCATATAAAAATGATGTTTCTGGCGTACATTTGTACACATTTTGTGAGAATATTTTTGATAGCACTTATGACAATTGACTGATGTTATTCCTTGCTTGGTACAAACTGCCATTTGCCTGTTGTTTTGGGGGTTACTAGACAGAGGCATAGTAAACTAAACCCTAAAAGGGCATAGTATTCTCATCCTAAGGGGTGGTGAAAGCCACACGCACTCTGGCTAGGCTTATAAATGCCCTAGGGCAGATAGCCTAGTATGAACCTATGAACCTATGAACCTATTAAGGAGCCAAGTTCCATTTGTGTGTTACCACAACCAAAATCTTTTTTAAAGAGGTTTGCTCTTGGTATTTCTTGTTTTGTATCAAACCTTGGTCTGTATGTGACTGTGATACATTACAACTACATAGCCTTTTATATTTTAATACCTGGAGTTTTGTGTTTCTCCAGTGATTACATTGAAAAAGTAGTAATGCGTGTATATATAAGAATGATTTTTATTTATGTGACATTTATGTGTGGTATCCTTGATTTTTGTTACCTTATTATAGCATCCAAGCATCCCAATCCCCGCAAACCCCCTTTCAGTGACTCCAAAAATCATGTAATTGTCCAAGCTTTTAGGCAGCAGGATGCCTTTCTGCTTGAGAGAGGCCATGGGGATATGTCTGGCAGAATCTAGATTTGGAACCAGATAGAGAATGATGTCAATGCCGTAGGTGGGCAGAAGCAGGACTTGTGTTCAGGGGCATCATAGGGTCACTAATATGATTTCATCAGACTGGCGGACAGCAGCTGCAGTGGCCCATGGACAGCTGGCTACAGGAGGGGGGGCTACTACAGAGCCACCACTGACACCAAATGAAGAGTTTCTGTCCACTGTCAGAGATCCAGAGAGTTCAGTGGAAAGTGCACAACAGCATGTGATTGATGTTGGTGCTGATGTTTCAGGGAGAACAAGTATGTTGCAGGATGAGCTTTCAAGTAAGCTTACATATGACAATTGTTATCATTTTCTTGTATAGTAAACTATTGAAAATAATAGTTCAGCTGTTTTAATTGTTTTTCTTGGGGGTGCTATTGATAAATTCATACAGTTAACAACACATTCTGGTTCATTGCACATGGGCTTTGGGTGTACAAGTCAGCCAAGTTTCAGTTAAAAGTTTTATTAATGACATATAAAGGCAAAAAATTGGTTCCCATGTGTTATTGGAATTGTGATGATGGTGTCCATACATTTTGCTTAACTTCTTCCAGGACCATCCTTCCTTGTTTAACTTCTTCCAGGACTATCCATCCTAGCAAGCGTGGAGTCATCTGTACATGGTAAAACAAATGTTTTTATTTGAGTACTGATGAGCATTTGACAGAAATATGCATTTTTCCATATGTGTGAGGTGAGTGTCATGAATATGTATTTATTGCTGCACCATCTATGATAGTGGTACCAGTGTTAGTTTGTTAGCATATATTAAATTGTAGAGTAATTATTAATGTCTTTCCTGTATTTCTTGCTTATTATCACAGGTGATCCTGACAGTGGAAGTATAGGACTCTTACCACCTGTCAGAGTATCGGCATACTCTGATGATGATGGTGGCCAAACAGAGGCACAGTCGGGAGGGGGCATTGCAGAGGTTGAATCTGACAATGAGATTTACATTCAGCCATCCCCTGTATTTCCATCAGACAAAGCAGTAGGACTATACATACTTATTCCTGTGACCCCTCCGACATTGGACAGGTAGAGGGTGAGACACTTGATCAGGGTAGTGTGGTTACTGTGGCTTCAGTGCCTGTTGACTCTGGACGTAGCTGACGTGTGGGCAAGGGGCCATGCAGGAGGGTTGTTTGGGGTGCTCGGAGGAGGCTTGCTGCCCACCCTCCACCTGATAGTGGTGTTTATTTCCATGCCACTCGATGTATGTTTAGGGCCATCATGGAGGCTCAGGCACATTCCAGTAAAGCCTCCGAGGAAATGCTTAGGGTTATAGATGTGACACAGGCTGACATGCATGACTGCCTCCACCATGTTGCCAATTAAATGGATTGTATGAATGACAGAATGTTATGGGCAGTGTCTGTGATGGAACATCTGCTGGGAGGGGGATGGCATCCACGTAGATGTAAGTCAGCCACATCACCTGATATTAGCCAATGTTGCCATGCTCAGTCATGCTCCTATAGTAGCATTACTTCCACTGCTCCATCAGTGGTTGAGGTGTCCACACCCAGACATGGTAGGCCATGGGGTTGTGGCCCTGGGCATATTCGTGAGGAGAGCTCATCCAACAGACATCAGTCATGTTCAGGTAGCAGCAGTGCATCTGACAGTGGGCACAGATGTGCCAGTGCAGCTCCTGGCAGAGCCAGTTCTCGCAGTCGGGGATAACGATGATGAACTGTCATCTCTACCATGCATGTCTCACACTTGTCTGACATATCAAGATGTAGAGCTAGCACAGAGCTTGGCTGTGTTCTTGCAGATACTCACACATGTTTCACCTTGCATGAACACATAAAAGTTACATGGGTCAGTCATGAGGCTTACATCTCATTCTGTCTCGGTGGCCATTTGATACTTTATCCTAATGTCTACCTGTCTGTCTTTTTTACCCACATGCACTCACTACCTTTTGTGTCTGAGTGCTTGCTATATACATATGTATATATATATATATATATATATATATATATATATATATGTGTGTGTGTGTGTGTGTGTGTGTGTGCGTGTGTGTTTGTGATGCTCTTTTGCAAATTTTACTGCTTTCCTAGAGGTTTTTGTAATGTGTACATCCCTGTCAACCACTTAGACCAACAAAGTTGGAATAAGTCAAATAAAAGTGGGACAAAGACCCAAAAATAGAGACAAATTTGAAATATTTTGGTCTTACAAACTTAGGAAGTTGATAGAATAACAGATTTTGCATTACCATTAATTTTCTGAGGGATATGAAGTCTGAAACTGAAATGTCTGTCATTATTATCTAACTTCAGTCTTTAATAATTTGCCAATACAAAACTATGAGGCCAAACTCTGGATATTCTGTGAAAACATGTACATTTGAGAAGTATAAATGTGTGAATCTTTGATACATGAGGCCCCTCAGTTGATAGAGAACATGTATTGACATGTCAGTGCTTTCACATACTGATGTCTTTGCTGTATAAATTATCCACCTTATACTTATTTACATTAGCAAGTAACAGTATGTAAGAATATGCCATTAATTTGTGTTCTTAGACATTTATTTTTCTACTCGAGGTTCAACAGTTACCTTGGAAGTCCGGCAGTTGCAAGAGTTTTAATTTGGGGCTGACTCTGTCTGATGCCAGCAGCACACAGCCATTACATGGGTAAGTAAAGGTTGTGAGCATTGCCTGGTATCAATGTTACTTTATGTATGTGCATAGAATAAAGGTTTTAGCTCCTTAGGTGGTGACCATGTGTACTATCCATTGCCTCTTGGCCAGTGTGAGGCCATATTTGTATGCTTACATCTGCCTACATCTGCGGCTGTCACTGCTTCCCCCTTTGAATCCTCACCTGCATGTGGCTGTGCTGACCTTACAGTGGTGATGAGATGTGTGGCCCTTCCCCTTCGTGTTCCTGCTGAAACTATTTTCTCAGAATAATATTGTGAAGCATGGCATAGATGGTGAAAATTGCAGCACATGTATGGACATTGTACTGCAGAGTTCCCCCAGATGTATCTAGTCACTTGAACCATGACTTCAGCAGCCCAAACACATGCTCTGTGATATTTCTTATTTGAGCATGTACCTTATTATAACATTCTTCAGATGGTGTGTGTGCATTTCTGATGGGCATCATCTACCATGGTTTGAGTGCATAACCTGCGTCCCCCAGTAAATGACCTTTTAGGATATCCCCCCTAGAAAATATCTGATACAGTTAATAGTTGTGTCAGATACGTGAGTCATGGCAACTGACTGGGTTGCCAGAACACACATTCAGGATGATTCTCTTAGAATTACACACAACCTTTCTATCTATGTACACCCTTCCCTATTCCCCAGATGGTGCTTTGATTTTGACATGCATGCAGTCTATGGCACCCACTTCTTCAAGGTAGTCTGCTACAGTGTAGAACTCCTGCATAGTTGTGGCTCTGTCCTCAGGTGTATGGGAAAAATGTATGTAGCATTCAGGAATTGATGTAGATCCTGGATGCTGATGCCTGTGACACTCCCAGCATGTCCCCTGTTGGTCTCTGAACGGATCCTGTAGCTAATATTCTAAGTGCTACACATACCTTGGTCTCCATCAGTATTGATTCCCCTTGATTTGCCACTGATCTCAGTTGGGGATGACAGGGGTTGCAGAGTTCCTGTAGTGTGTATATTCACTCTTTAGTGGTTACAATTGACACCTCATGCAGACCATGAAAGGTTAAATGGGGTCAAAACACTCTTTTCCTTCTTGACTGTAGTCTATTAGCCATTAACCTGTCTACTTAACATATTAGGGTACAGTTACAACTTGGCTCCCAGAAAACAACCAAGTGTAAACACTTCTTATCTTCTTTTTGCGAAGACTTAAAACTGTATAGTTCATCAGATGAAGATGTGAAAGTACAACTGCAAGTAGTTAAAACTTCCTCAGATTATATAAGAATTTCATTTGGTCTAGATAAATGTGCAAAAGCAACATTTAAAGCAGGAAAGCTGCAGCACCAAGAAAATATCAATCTGGGACAGGAACGTGATATAAAGAAATGTGCGCAGGAAGTAGTGTATAAATACTTGGGAACTGATGAAGGATCAACAATAATACATAAACAAATGCGAACAAAACTCAGTAAGAAATATTGTAGAAGATTAAAACTAGTATTGAAAGCAGACCTGGCTGATATCTAGAAATAAAGTCCAAGTTATAAACTAGTTTGCTTTTTCTGTTCTAACTTACAGTTTGGGGTGACTGATTGGCTCCAAAAGGTATTGATCATTTGGACAGGAAAACAAGAAGAATGCTTCTTTCTTATTATATGATATATAAAAGTCAGTGTATACCAAGATTATATATTCCTCATTTTGAAGGAGGTTTGGGCCTCCTCGAAATTGATTCCATTTATAGATCTGCAATTGTGGGACTGCATTATATATCTGCTGAACTCATCAGATCCAAATAAAAGGAAAGTTTTACAGCATGGGAGTTAGGTTTAATATAATGGTTAAGGTATTTACTTCACTGACATCAAGATACAAGGTTTGTTTCCTACCTTTGAAAGGGAAATTGTCTAGGCTTAAAATGGCCCACAGGGGCAGCTAGCCTAGTACTTACCTATGAACCTAAGCTACAGAATATTATAAGACGAGGAGAGGAAGACTAAGATGACCTCTCTGCTTAGTTTAGCAGAAGCATTCAGATGGTAAGGGAGAATGGAAATCAAACCAGAAGCAGACAAAAATCAGACAGCAACTGAATATGTCAAAAAAAGAATATAATGAGAAGGATCGGATGAGAAGGAAAGAAATGTGGAAAAGCCATAAATATAGTGGCAAGTATAGAGATCTCCTGGAGCAGCCTCACGTTGATCAGGATTTGATGCAGGAATGGTTAAGAACAGATGAGTTGAAACTAAAGGATAAAAAGTTAATGGCAGCCCAGGATAGTGGGCTAAGTACATGTTAGTTTACTAAGCCCATTGAACAAGTGGGAGAAACAGATAAATGTAGGTTCTGTAAAACAGATTTGGAAACAATCACACTTCTTGTTTCAGGGTGTGATACACTCATGGCAGAGACACAAAAACTTCAATATAGAAGTAGCCAAGAAATACTGGAAATATAAACCACAGAGTAATATAGAGAAAAAGTAGCATTACGCCTACTTAGAGCCGATCTCTGATTGACTTACAAAGCCATGTCTGACCCAGCTCTGTTAGAAATGCTACATCTAAAGAAATCCCAATCCTTCCGCACCACATGCTCCAGAGATCTCAAACTCATTACCACAATCAACCGAACATGCTGGAGGGACAGGTTCATAACCCAGAGACTGCCCATGCTATGGAATAGACTTCCCATACATGTCAAGCCCTCTTCAAGAGAAATCTTGATGAGTGGATGGGAAATAGAATATTCACCCCAGGGATCACTTCAATGGCTCTACTCGACAGAGACACTGGGAACTAAGGTTGGGTGGCACGATGCCAAGGTAATCCTATGTGGTAGGCTTGTAAAGACTCCAGGGCCATTAGCCGTCTAGTACATACCTATGAACCTATGAACCTTATCATTGAAATTGCTACACCTAGCAATTACAGTGTTTTATGTACAGAGAGACAAAAAGTAGTAAAATATTAAGATTTGCAGGCAGAAACATGAGCAGTGTGTAAGAAAGATGCTCATACCGTTCCAATAGTAGCAGTATGAGCTACGGGTCTAATAAGAATCTACAGTTGTATTTAGATATGCTACCAACACATGTAACGCCGTAAGAACTACTGTAGGAGTCAATTCTGGGCACGTTACGGATGCTGTGAAGAGCACCTTTGGCTAACATCAAAGGCTGAAACAATATTAAATTCATGAATCTTAATTACACCCTCACCTAGGGAATGGGGCCCATTCCGTCATTATAGTAGAACCCTAATAAAAGATTTGAAGAAAGTAAACAAAGACGGAAACGTTGTAAAAGCCCCACTGTTGTCACTTGTTTCACGGGTTTTGCCTTACGACATGCAGACACAGCTTTGCTAAGAGCGCATACCTCTCAAGTGTACCTCATTAGGAGGAACGTACCTCATATGTGGTCTTAAAAAGTTCATATTCCTGAAAGTTCTTCAATGTTCCACATTGAAAGACACTGTCAGACATTCAGTATTAGGAATTTTCTTAAGTGAAATCCATAGTAAATAGAAATGAATCATATTAATTCATTAAAATATCTTCTTTATAAATAAAACCAGCATATTATAACCATCTTATGGCCTTCCTAGTTGAAGTTGTTAGTAAGCCATTAGTATGTGTTCCACATTTTGCCCATTTGTCCCACATTATGAGGGCTAGTGTTCCTCATTTTGGAGATGGAAGGTTGAGAGCTATGCTGAGAGGTTTGACTTTGGAGGTTCTGCGTGTGACCTCAGAAACTAAGCACATCGCCTCTCATTACCTTCATAAATTAGACTTCGGTACAGAGAGCATTGAAATACAGTAGTTTACTTTCTCTGCGTTTTTTAGGTAATGGCATGCTCGGAAAAATATTTAAAGTTGTCCTTCTTTGAAGTAACGCCTAAACCTAGGAAACGAGGGTTGCATTTCTCATAACCTGCAGTTAGTTGATAGAATGAGGCATTTTCTCTACTCTCCTTACCGTTTGTCACTTCCTATTCTTTAATGAGATGCTATAATAAACGTCAGGCTGGGTCATTTTTCGCGGTCACATCACCAAAGTATGCGTATTTGCTACTACTACTACTACTAGTACAAGTTGCTAGCTGCGAAACAAAATGCTGAACCTGCTGCGTAGGCGTTTACCTCTCTTTCCTCCTGTAGGTGGCGGTGTTTCCCCGCATTGAGAAGTTACCATTGCCACTGGTTACTCTCATTCTTTTCGCATTGTGGTACCCGCAGTTGGAATAACAAGTTCACTTAGTCGAGTGGAGTGTAGATTTTGGCTTCATGTGGATACCTGTATAAAGAATACACCTCGAGTTATACTCAAATGGTCTTAAAGGGGTTAGTGCGCATTGCGGGATAGCTTCTCTGCTGGCTTTCTCTTGCCTTCAAACACAGGGCTTCTTTTACTACCCAAGGCAGTAAAACGGTGGAAAACAGCTTACATAAAACAGTTAGTTGTACTAACTGAACCGTGGCATGGTGTTCGAAGCTGCAGAGCCATGGGAAAATGAATGTGTTGATCACCTTTGCGTTTCTTGTGTGTTTCAAGGCTGGTAAGATGTTAAACCTCTATCCATTATTATTTAATTAATTTGTATCTTCAAGGGGACACACATCTACAGAGTTAACATAAATGGAAAACCACCGTCTACTTCAATTAAGTGACGAGCGTGCGTGCGTGTGTGTGTGTGTGTGTGTGTGTGTGTGGGGGGGATGTGGACAGAGAGAAACGGAGAGGGATTGTGAATTACAATAAATGGTGTCCTCTTAACTACGGCAGTTAATGTCCAGGATACCTAGTTATCTGTTTTGCAGAGCAATCTTTTCAAAGGAGCCTCAATGGAAACTGTAGGAAACATACAGGTAAACATACAAAAAACAAAGTAGGAGATGACAAGAACACTTTCTGAATATAGTCTGTTGCGGTTGTATTCCAATTACCGAACTTAATCCGCAATTTAGCGAACCTAGTAGTTGTAGTGTGTGTTCATATATTACTCGGAGTTACTTAGAACAAAGCAGACTAAGATTAACTTTATGATATGGAAAAGGCGAGACCACCTACTTAAGGATGTGTTACAAAGATGTTCAAAATATACATGCAGTAAGCAAATATATACACAAAGGAGGAAGGGGCATAACCCACTCCCCATCGTTATCATTTAAGAGGACAAGCCTTTATGGTTTCAGCAGAAGAATCAAACCAGGGGCATGGAGAGTTAACAGGTCCTATATGGAACCCTAGCTTGGAGCATTAGTTTGATGGGAGGGGGGCATGTAAACTCATTTGAATTCCAGTTGCGATCCTTGACGACAAACTGTGATGCTGAAAATCTTTCTAACTAATACCAGTGGTCAGTAATACGATATTTTCATTCGTCAAAAGAACATTTTAGAACTATAAAGTAGTAACCAACTAAACCATCCCATAAGCTTCCCAGTTGAAGTTGTCATGTATGCAGTCCACATTTTGTCCTTTTGTTCCACGTTATAAGAATCAGTGCTCCCCTTTGGGGGGGGGAGGTCGAGACCTGGTGAGTGTGGCATTTTGGTCACCCAAGAGTAAAAAGGTAATATACTATGTTGCATGACCTGTGGGAAGGCGAAGATGTGTTTCCCGTTCTCTACAAAGGCAAATTATAAAGTAGCTCCAAATCTTTACTAGAGGAAGAAAATTTGAATAAGATGTGGAAAAAGCCTTCTGACATTAGCAAAGCGTTTTCATCTCAATGTAAGTTTTGATTTATGTTTTTATTTGTCGTTTGATAACCGGAAAGTCAATGTCCCATTTTTCAGCGGAGGCTTCTCCCCGGGCTCCGCAGCGGAGGCCCGGGGAAAAAAGCCCCACAACAGCTTCAAAACATTTAAACAAGGAGAGAAACTCTGCAACTGATTAAATATTTTACACCGTGCTGGGGAGAAAGGGACCTCAAAAACACACCTAAAAGCATAAATATGCATAACTGTACAACAGTTATGTTTGACATTTGCAGTCCTGCTGACTACTTCAGAATTAATATTTTGCACTGTGCATTTGCGCATTTTGCTATATCCCATTAGTACAATTTAAGCCATTTTTGAAAGTGTTCTTCCATCTCAATGGATTTATGGTTATCAAGAAAGGTTGTCCTTGATTTTCTTGCGGCTTTTGAGTTTATCAGATAGTCTATTAACACAGCTGTGTGGATATGGATAGGTTTATGCCCGGGTTAGCAAGTGTGTCTTGCTAATAGGTGAGTACTGACAGCTAACTCATTTCCGAAGTATATTTCTTAAAATGTTTACTGTTTCACTTGTAGTTTGGTATCTGTTTTCAAATTCAGTGTATAAACAATCATTAATGTGAAGTTTATATAGGAGCAACAAGTTGGCCATAATTTCTTTGACTTTTCATTACCATCAGACATCAGCATTGCATACAGTAATTGGCTAGTTCTGGTGGTTTAGGCAAGATGTGTGGCAAAAGATGAAATTATTGGTATAGCAGCACAGAGTGCCATCTTGTATCTCTTTTCTCCCTGTCTGAGCTCTTGGATGTGGTTCCATCTGTGTAAAGTCTGCATGTCCACCCTATTTCTGGGTGTGTTTCATTCAGGTGACCCCATTTTCTCCAAAATCACAAGGACATGCCATAAGTGAAGTGATGTTTTTAAAATTTGTGTATAGAAAACATGTTGTGTATTCAAAAAACACCTCACAGCAGAAAATTGTCAAGAAAAAACACAAATTGCCAGCACTTCACCAGTATCTCTCCTTTATTTTCAACGATCTGGTACCTTGGCAATTGGCCTTCAAGGATCACATTTAATTGAGTGTGAACATAATGCCTCTACATAGTTAAATTATTGGAGTTAGAAACTAGAATGATTTTCAAGTTTCATACTCTAAAGCCTAATGGTATGAATCAGGAATTAGGCAATTGATTATTTATTATATTTTATATGGAGAATATTTATTCATCATAAATTCATGGTCACTTTAAATTTTGGAAGTTGGCATTTAAATATTTGATTGTTTAATATGTTAATCGAATATGTTAATTGTAGAGTGAGTACATAAGCATTATGTTCACACTCAATTAAATGTGATCCTTGAAGGCGAATTGCTGAGGTACCAGATTGCTGAAAATAAAGGAGAGATACTGGTGAAGTGCTGGCGGTTTGTGTTTTTTCTTAACATGTTGTGTATATGTGTGTGGAAACATAATATTGGCAGGATCATACATAAATCTGCTGGACAGTGAAAAAATAAAGCATAAAATACATCACAGAACATCTAGATCCTTAGAGCTTTCAGACCCATCATTCCTGTATGTGTAAGTGGCTTAGTAGGGTCCTCAGCCATGGGCCCCACCAAGTCTAAACATTCCCCTGCTCAGAGGTGGGCACAGAGGTTGCTATGGTTTGTCTGTCTGAGGACAGTGTGGTCATTATTTCATCAACTTTCCTAAAATGTAACACCTCGTAGGTGAGCAAGGAATGTCACTGTAGCTTGTCTAGGGTCAGTGTACAGTGTAACAACAGAACAAAAAGTTGGAAAGAATTACTCTAAGTGGGGTTTTTTTTGTACTTTATTCACAACTGAAACCAGATGTGTATACAGGTGGATAACATCTGGTAGCAGGGAAGGGAAGGGATGTGTATATGTACAGCTGACAGCAATAGAGCACAACAAAGTATTTCAGCGTATTTGTTCTTTCACTTTCATCCCAGTTTAACTTCACAGGGATACACAGAAACTGTCTGCTTTTGGGGGGTTTGGGACAAGGATGCATACAGTAGAGATGTCTTACAGCAGCAACTTGAAATATATGACCATGTTCATTTGTCCTTTCACTTTCATCCCAATTTAATTACGTAAGAAACAGGGTATACAGGATAAGTCCAGATAAAATCACTTTAACTAGCAGGTCTAGGAGGGTCTATATTATGACGTTGAAACATCGTAATAATGAACACCAAATGGTCGACGCATATTCATTGAAACGCATTTATACAATTTGATGAATACTTCCAGGGCAAAGATGCAGTTGGCCAACTACATGATGTTGCCATTTTCTCCACTGTAGTGCAATCTCAGAGTTGGTATATTTAGTTAGGGGGGTGGGGGGCACAGACCCCATGTCGGGGGGGTGGGGGGCGAAACTCCCCACATGGGTAGGTTTGTTTTAGGTTAGGTTAGTTATGTTGGATTGCAGGGCAAGTGTTTCTTTGCACTGTAAGTATTCATCGATTTGCGTAAATGCATTTTGATGAATACGTGTTGATGTTTCAGTGTTCGATATTATGACATTTCAACGTCGTAATATAGACCTGATCTAGGAGACTCTCTCTCTGATACCCTCCCTGTGGGAGGAATAATGTTTCCAGTAGTTTATTCAGTTATTCAGTTAAGAAGGTAGATGGACGAGTGTTCTTTTTCTAATACATTGCATTCAACAGGTCAGTTACTTAAAGACAGTTACATACAATGGTGGGAGGTTCCATGGGAGCTGACTGGAGGAAAATGTGGGCGATGGAAAAACAAGGAACTAATCCCAAAGCTTAGAGGTTAGTTCCTTATTTGAATATTCCTGAAAGACCTGTGAGGGTTTACCAGCTCAACAGCCTGTAGAACCTCATTCTTAGTTAAAAGGTTTTATTTTTATTTTTAACTATGAACAAACAAAAGATGTCAATGAACTATGAGCTACAATTATAGAACTATATTTAAGAAAACCAGACTTCACTCAAGCCCTCTGGACTACCTTATTTTAATGTCATAAGGGTATATTGAAAACTACTCTTTTTTTGTGAGGTTGAGAGGAAGACAATCGTACCAGATAAGATTTTTTTTACCTGCACATTTTATTCTTATTTTATAGATAAAAACAGACCATAAACATTAAGCCTTGGACATACCCTAATTTTTCCTTGAAGGAAAAAAAATAATCAGTTTGCTTCCGTAGTAATACTTTTCTATTTAGGCGATCAATGGATCAAAGGCTGTGCCAAAAAAACTCTAAAATGCACCCAAAGCATTTATAACTCAATAGCTTATGGGCTTAGTGGCCTCCAGACTCCCAACACAATTACATTTTTTGCAACACAGTTATTACAGTACACTCTTGGCCAGTTATGATGCATAGCAAGGATGTGGGAAAAGCTGAAAAGTAATACAAAGTGTGAGAAATTAAAACAAATGTACTCTGGATAGTAGTAGGCTGCATGGATGAGAGGAAAGCGTGACAGCACTGAGGTGTAAGCCAGGGTGACAGTAGAACACGGGGGGGGGGGGGAGTGCCATGGGATACTTTGCTTAGGGATCCATATCATCTAAGGCTGCCTATGCAGTCACTGTATATGACATTTAAAAACTAGTACTTCTGGGTATGGCTTGCTAAAAGAAACTATGGCTATCTTGAGGCAAGAGGTGCATTTTCATTATACAGTGGGCATGGCTTATTTGTCAGGAGATGGAAGGATGCAAAGGTGGCACCCTGCTTGCTTATCTGATAAAGTTGCAGTTTGTTCTGTTGATTGAATACACTGAAAATTAATGGAAGGGTTTCCTGTACTTAACAGCTATTGCTGAGTTTGTCATCTTTGCAAGTTTGGCTTCAAGTGTCTTTTGTTACTTGAGTAAAGTTGTTGTTACAAGATATCACCAAAATCAACACACACAAGGCCTAAGATACTACTGACAGGTAGAGGAAAAGTTCTCATGAGCAGTCATTGTTAAAGGCAAATGCTGACAGAGTTGGTGAAGAGTGGGAAATTCACACCAAGATGAAAGCTGTATCTTCAAGGAAACTGTGATTTTGTAACCAGTGTACATTCTGAAAACAACAAGTAAACAGTGCCACCTGACTTCCCTCCCATGCAAGGAAAGTAAAACTAAAACAAAAATAAAAATAAGGACAGTGCTTTGCCTCAAAGTTAAAAAAAAATCTATTCAGATAGTTGGCCACCATTAAAACCAGGGCATTCGTCAGCTCATGGAGAGTCAGTGCTGGAGGTGGAGATTAAAAACTGAGACCATCATGTGGGAATCAGGATGGGTGGTAACCTGATGTGGCACCAAACAGGTACAGATGCTATTTTCCTGCAGTTTGTGTCCTTAGCTCTCTACAGCATCAAGGCATCCGATAAATGTCAGGGTATAAGCTAGTTGAGAATAACATGGCATAAATTCTGTTTAAAATATTTGTACTGTTTAGTCAGGTGATTGATAGTATAAAATATGTGAATTTGCTATTGAATAACCCTGTATTTCCAATGTGTGAGATGGATGACTAGAAAAGCACAGTTGTGCAAGTAAACTTACCATTACAGTAAACACTGGATCCCTTCTGTGGTAGCCTTTACTGTATGGGTTACATCCTGCCTAAGATGTAACAGCCTGCCAGTTTCCAAAGATTAAGAGCACCTTCCATACTCCCAGACTGTTGAAAGATTAAGCAGAGCTGGAGAAAATCAGCAGCCTGTGCGCCAAACCAACTGAAAGGGAGAGACTATGGCCTTGAAAGAAGTCAGTGCTAGGTATGTAGCAGTTAATGTCCTCACCCTGGTAAGCAAAAATTATGGGAGTTAGCACATACTGAAGCAGTAATCATTCAAACATCTATGGTTATGGTAAGTTTACTTGCATAGCTGTAGTACGTTCCTCATTTGGTCACTGTTGTAGTAGCCTTAGCAATTGGATGGAGGAAGGATAAGGGTACAGGAGGCACTGGAGAGTGATGGCCCCAACAAAGACTGCAACAGACCTGGAAAAAGAGTCTATTTTACAGTATAGTGCTTGTTTTAAAGCATACATGAAGGATTAATAAGTAAACCACCAAAGGCCACATAAATCACCACAATAGGGTTAATTTTAATATACCAAAACAGAGAATAAAAAAGTCTAGTGTCTCAGCTGTAACAGCCATCAAATAGTAAAAACTCACTGAAAAACACATCTTATATACATCACATGATACAGCACATGATTAAATAGCCAGTTAAACAATCAAATATTTGAATAATCATCAAATAAGTTATCTCCAGTTGCATTCAGCATTTAACTCAAAAGGAAGTAACTTGCCAGTCTAGTATATCAATGGATTTCTTTTACAGTAACTTGTGTTTTAATATTGCATTTTCCCCACCTTTAAGTATAACTTGTTCCAGAAGTGTTGTTTGTAATCCTACTGGGTTACTTTGGGGGTGCGAATAAAAATGTAATGCAACTGGACTTTCATATCTAGATTTTTTTACTATCCCTGACATGTTCTCGTAGTCTTGTTTTAAATGCCATTTTGCTCTCCCCCACATGCAATAAATCACAAGGACAAGTGAATGCATAAATAACCCATTCCGTGTTATAGGAATACCTATTCACTGAATTAAAAGACACTCCATTAATCTTCAAAAAATATTTTACTATATATTGGCAACTTATACATCCTCCTCATGGAAAAGTGCCACAAGTTGACACATCTCGATGCAGTCTGACAATGGGTAACTGAAAACTACTGTGCGCTAACATGTCTTTAATACTTCTACCTGTTTATATGAAATTAAGGGAAACTTACAAAGCTTAGTCACAAAGTCATGAGATTGTAATAACAAACCCCGACAGTACTTAACAAGCTCCACAAACTGGTTACTAAATGTAGTATAAGTAGTAACAAAATGCATCTTTTTCCTATCACTGTCATTCTCCAGCTGGCAAAGTCTCATGGTATTAATAGGAACAGTAGTAGAGCTTCTCATATTTCTTTTACCATCTCCAATTTCCCCCATAACTTTTTCCAAAGATTTTATAACCTTCACACTCATTATATCCACTAAATATAAACATATTCATGGTCCTCTCTACCTCCCTAAAACAAATCAGCTTCAGTATTACATAATTTTTGCAAACACAAAAATTCCCCATATGGTAGGCCAGACAGCAAATGGGGGGGGTGACTTTTGCCATGTAAATACTGCCCTCATTATCAAACTTTCTGTATACACAGGTTCTTATCTCCCCGATATCACAACCCTTCAATTCCAGATCTAGATAAACTATATCTTTCCCACGTTGAAGTCCTTGAAAGATCAAGCCAAATGCATTCATTTGTAAATATTCAACAAATTCCAATACTTGATCCTGACCCCCACAACATATGAAAACAAAATCATCTATATATTTATAATATTTTACTAGATATTTTCTAACAAAGGCATGTTTATACAAATGCTCCACTTCAAAAAAAAAGCATAAAGAAATTTGCATACAAGGGGGCAGAAGATGCCCCTGTAACTGAGGATTGTAATGTTATCAAATTCAAAATAACTATGCAGTAAACAAAATGTTACCCATTCAATAATATAAACAGCAAGAGGACAATCTCCTAAAATATTGCAGAGCTTGAATTCCGTGTATATGCTTAATACTAGTATATAAGCGCTTCTCATCTAAAGTTAACCAACCTAATGGTTAAGGTGTTTGCCTTACAAACACAAAGTGCAGCGTTTGAGTCTCACAAGGGATAATTGGCTAGGCTTAAAATAGCTCGCAAGAGCAGTTAGCTTAGTACTAATCTATGAGACTGTATTGGATGTCCACTGCAAACCAGAAATTTAAGAAAGAAAATCTGAAGTTTATCTAATATATGACTGAAGTTTAGAAGTAAATATTCATGAAGTAACAGCCCAATGTTATGTAAAAAATATTTGCATACTGACACTACTGGGCATCCTGGGGCTTAGAAAGATTTTTATGCATCTTAGGGAGACAACAGAATGTAGCCATAGTACATCCATCAATAGTAAGTCACTTTTCAATGTTTTCCTTAGAAAAGTAACCCAATCTACACCCCTTATGTATCAACTCTTCATATTGTTTCAATGCCTTCCTATATACATCCATCGTGACTAAAACACATTCTCATCTTTAAGGTGCTGTAAACACCTTTGTAAGTATTGAGTATAATGCATGCCTACAATCTTATTACCTTTGTCAGCTGGTTTAAACACCATTTTTGTATTCATCTGTAATTCCTTCAAGGCATCCCATTCTGCCGTAGTTACATTATACTGAATCAGATACCTATTATTTATAACATTTTTATAAGCCTTTATCCATCGCATAATTCAACACTGACGGAAATATTGCTGAAGCTTTTCATTATTAAATGGTAATAAAAACATACTATTAAATTTAATACAACCAGTGTTAAGCAGGCAAACCCCCGAACATGAGAAACACATGAATAAAAACTATCCTTAAAATCATCATTGCCACAATCCCATGCTGAATCAAGTTCTTTAAAACTAACATCATCATTTGACACATCTACTTGAACATCAGTAAAATATTCCATTAAATAAAGCCTTTGAACAAAACGAAAAAGTTCACATTTTAAAACATGCAATCTAGGTAGGACAGTAGATACAAACCTAAGTCCCATGAGTCTGCTCATTATTCATTGTATAGTTCCACACCCAACAAATTAACTACAGTAGAGTCAAAAACTACATCATTGCTTGTTGTTTTCTGGTTAGGGATCACCACAGCAGAACTCCGGTCCCCTAATAATTGGCAGTTGATCTTTACTGTGCAGAGTTGCCAGCCCGACGCCCAACCTTTAGCGAAGGCACGCCCATTCACGCAGGTCTTTCGGAGGCCACTTGACTGTGGGCAGACCATGCAGACTCTGCACAGAAGGCACTCCAGCAGAAAATAGAACAGGAGAACTTCTTGCTGTGAGGTAACAACGCTACCTCTGTGCCACCGCGGATATACCACATTATTCTTTGTAAAAGTGTTGGAATGGTTAAACAACCAGTCATTGCCAGTTGCTCTTCTTATATTTCTGCTGGAGCTGTCCCTCTTTGCTCGCCAAGATAATGCATTCATTATTTGCTCTCCCTCATTTTCTATCATTATAAAACACCTGCTTTCCAAAACCGTTGTTGTTGGAAAGCCAAATCTTGAGGCAGTGGAAGTGGTGGGAAAGCATTCTATCGAAGTTCCTGCACCATCTGATTAAGCAAAGGATACACCTTGCTGCTTCCTTTGTTTTACTTGATGATGTAATTGTATGCCTGACTGGTGTTTACTTTGGATTTCCAGACAAAGACCTACCACTAATATAATCCGTTAGGTCTCTCTTTAATTTATTTGTCTTTCTGTCCATCAACTCTTCCTCAGAACTTTTCATTTTTTTTCATTAATTTCAATCAACAAGGAATCCAATCATGAAGTATTTATCTGTGTAGTTAATTCAGAACACAGGGCACCAGTTTCTTCCTTAAGTTTGCAGTGTTTCTGAGCATCCCTTTCCAGCAAAATATTAATCCAATCCAATGAGCATCGGTGAGCAGCAGGAATACACTTCTGTTGAAATTTCCTTTCCTCCTCATCCAATGGGTCAGATGGAGTAAAGGGACTTTTAAATGCTCTGAATCCCCTCTGAGTTATATCCAGTTCCAGGTAACATTTTAAACTAAGATGTTAGTGTAAACATAAGTTTCTTTATAAAGTATATGTTCTAATTTATCCTAACCCCTTGTAACTCAGGAGATAAACTACAAGCAGTGTGTTGACCAATTTGTAAAAAAAAAAGATTATCAGTCCTTTTGGTCCTCTCTTCCTCATATTTATCCCAAGGTCTAATTATTGTCTCACTCCCTCGAGAACCAGTTCATTCACCACATTGGACTGTAAGATGTAGTTATCTATCGTACGTTGCATTGATTCAGTCCTCTCATCTCAAAAAGTCCATGGTAAAAAGTGAGAAGGATCAGTGGCCAAAAGAAGTAAAGGATTAGTTCTCAAAGAAACTGTATCTTTTTGCACAAATGAGATAAGGTTGACCACCATGGGAGCTTGCAACTCAGGGAGAGCACTGATTTCCATGTTAAGAACTTTAAATTGACCTGATGAGGTGGTTGAACTGGAACAAGAATTAAATTGTCCAAAACAAAATTAAGATCCCAAAGAGGTGACACCTGTTTCCTAGGTGAATGGGTATGCAGAACCCCTTTCAAAAATATCTTGACATGGGATTGCAATAAAAGTGGGGGATCCATGGGCAGAAGTACTGAAATAGCTGACAAATGAATCTTGGCAGAGGAATAAGAAAGACCAAAGGATAATAACCCACACAAATATTGTAGAACCAGAGAAATGCTAGCCTTAAAAGGGCCTTCTTTCTTGGTATGGCACCAACTGAAACATCTTTAGCATTTGCTTGTATATGTTTTCCTAGTAGCAAGTTTCTTTGCCTACTTTAATATCTGCTCTACTTCTTCAGAAGATTGTGGTAATTTCCCTTACCCATTTCCAAAAGAAGGCAGAACCGCTGTTGCCTGGTCCAGAAGGGAGTCATCACAATGATCTTTAGAGTGTCCTTCTGAATCTTCAGAATGACCTTGGATATCATGGAAAGGCATACAGGAACATACTTGTCCAAGGAACTGAGAATGCATTTCTTTTCCAGGTCTGTTAACTGGTACCAACCTGTCAACATTTTGCTTTCTCCATCTTTGGAAATGCTCATGATTCCTAGGGTGCGTTCCCTTCTGAGGCTCATTCTTTTGCTTATTAGGAGCCCTGGTGGTGGTGTAGCCACTGAAAACTCAAAAGCCTTTAAACTTGCTCTGCACACCATGCAAACCCCAAGTATTAATGGTGTTGAAGTCCTAGTAGCTACTTTTAAAGTTAACTCAAAAATCAATATATATAGCAATGATGTATATACTTCATAGGGCAGAAAGATCAGCTTCTGAAAACATATTATGGAGAACTGCATATATATTACTTGAAACAGTGATCTTAGATGACCTTAATATGTGGAACCTCTTGTTTAATTGGCTTAGATCGATCCTGACATTTGGTGGTTTCTAACACTTACTTAAAATTAATTTATTTCATTTAGTTTGATATTTAGTTGTTTGTATTTTGGTCTGATATTTGATGGCTTTAATGTCTGTCTCATGTGTTTCAATACTTGGGCATCACTCCTTTCAGCCTGTCATGCAAACAGATGTAGTGTTCTATGAGACAATTAAATGTTTTCTCTTATTCCAAAGTTTCTGTGGTGTCATCTGATAATCCATGCAGATTCCTTCTGTACAAGAACTCAAAATGATTGAACCCAGTTGAAGGTTGTGGTCCATTTCTGATGGTAAATAAGAGGTGTAATAAATGGCCCCCATTTTGTCCATCTTCCTGAATAACTTTTAAATTGTTAAAACACTGTATCAGTCCATTTGTCTGAACTGCACTGATGTTTTTATTTGCTTGAGCTTAAATCATTGTCACAGTTGGTGCATAATTCTGGGCATAAAGGTAACCTTCTGCTCAGTGAATATTTCATTTGGCATCACTTCCCTGGAAAACAAAACTATCTCCCTGGCTACATGTTTAGCATTAAGTTTACAGAGTAGGATAACCACAGAGTATGTATATACTTAGTCCAAAATAACCAAACACATTGAAAAACATTGTTGGATTTTACCAGTGGCCTAAGAATGTCCATTAGAGTATATGTAAATATCACCTCTAGGTAGGCATTCGAATCAGAGGATTTTTAAAGCTTGGATGAAGGGATGTCTTCTGACAGTTATGGTATCCAACTCAGAAGGTCTCAATTTCTTTCATTATCCAACTCAGAAGGTCTCAATGTCTTTCATTATTTCAGACCAGTAAAACCATGTTTTAGACATGTCCATTCCTAGTTTTCCTCTAGCACGTGGCTATGTTCCAGTCTCATCACTAAGTTTCTAAAAGGCTTAGGCATCAATAGCTGTCTTACTACCCCTCTGTTTCCTTGATTAATTTGTACAGCAATCCATTTTGTAACTAAATGTATGGGTCAGAAGTAAGGCGATCCCATTCAGCTTTTTCACATGTACTCCTGCTATATTTATATATATATTATAACATTTTTGAACAATCATAATATATCTATCTAGAGCAGCCCGTCAGGGTTAAAAATATGTCATATAAATACCCATAGTATGCAGAATAAAATAACAGACCTGCATAGCTGGATGTCACTCAATACCCCTGACATAATTGCATTAAAAGAACCTGGCTTAAATTACACACAGAACATTAAAGAATACTGCATTTTGACTTTCATAATATCTCAAATAATTGCACTAGTAAAAGAGATGGTGCTGTAGCTTTTGGAAATGCAAAAAGATTTTAACCTTGCTGTGCACCCCATATAATTACCAAAAATTAATGGTGTTGAAGTCATAGTAGCTACTCTCAAAATTAACTCACAAAAATGCATATCTCTGTCAATGTTGTATATACCTTCTAGTGCAAACAGATCAGCTTCTGATGACATATTATGGACTGCAGACATAGTTCTTGAAACAGTAATCCTAGAGTACCTTAATACTGACTGGCCCAAATGTACTCACAGAACTGTTCCCCCTACTATCAATTTGTTTGGATTAGCACATCTAATACTTATGACCATAATGACAGATAAAGTTAGTGTAAAATAAACCATTTTGGACTGAATACTTACAACAGACCCGCCAACAAATTGTCCCATGTAGGAATTATGTCTGACACCATTAATGTTCATAACCAATGTTTTTGCCATCCTTACCAAAATGCATAGAAATGTTTAACATAACATTGTCAGCTATACAATCAAATTCATTAAGGAAGCCTTACCTACCCTTAAGCATAGCAACTCAGAACCATTAAAAACTCTATCATTAGATAAAATAGAAATTTACTTCAACAAAACCTTTCTTTTTATATTGAACTCCCTGGCATCTCAACACAAGAAAAGAATCAGATCAAATTCTACACTATTGCTTACGCCAGATAAAAAAAAAGAAAAACTACTGTGTAACAGAGATAAAGCATGGAAAAAACTTTCCTTTAAAAAATAAACAATCTGCAACAATATCAGCACTTTCAAAACCAAAGTACTTTACTAGTTGACAGGAAAAGTAGTGTAAAACTCCAAAATAGTTTTGGTCAATAAACTTGTACAATTTGGTCAAAAATCACAACTCTGCCCTTTCACAAATGGCACAAACTATAACACAGCATGCAAGTTTAACTTGTGCTACAAAAATGTGGCTAACTCTCTTATTATATCCAATGTACACAATGCATCAGTAATTGACATCGACACTGACACTACCACCTTCTCACTGCCACAACTCCTACTACCATGATAAAAAAAAAAAAAAAAAAATTTCAAAAACTTAAACCCATTTCTCTTGCAACTAACCCACCAGTAGAATGTCTCAAAACAGTTGCAGAAGCCATTGCACACCCAACATCTATACTGTAAATTGTTCACTCCAAGAACAAATTCACTCCAAGAACAAATAGTCCTCATACTCTGGAAATAATCCTGTGTTATTTATTCCCTTATATAAATATTGCAAATCACTTGAGCTAGCAAACTAAGAACCTATAGCTATCCTGTCCCCTGTATCTAAAAATATCTGAAAAATGTGTTCACATAGTGCTAATTCACTACCTAACAGAGAACAAGTTACTTTTCACAACACAGCATGGATTTAGGCCAGTCCATAGCAAGGAAACATTACTAACTTTCATAAACTATATTCATGACAGACAAAATCAAGATGTAATGGTTGCATCCTTGTTTTAGACCTGTCAAAAGCACTGGCACAGTTTCACATCCTACTCTATTACTTAGACTCAAGGAACTATGCCTTGGAAATAATACTCTGAGCTGGTTTAAAAGTTACCACAGACACTGAACACAGTGTGCACACTGGGCAGATGAGCTGTCCCCTCCACAACAGATAACACTAGGTATACCACAAAGTTCAATATTAGGACCTTTATTCTTGATTGTACTTATAAATAAAATACATGTAGTCTCTCTAATCTCACATCTAATTTAGTATGCCAATGACTCATCACTAATATTTGTGGCCTTTTCATTCAGACAGTTTCAAGATGACCTGCAATATTCTTTTGCAAAAAAACTGAAAACTGGCTGGAACAATTTACCCCACTCCTAAATACAAATAAAAACTAAACTAATAGTATTTTCACCTCCAACCCAGCAATCAAACTACTGCAACTTAACATTATTATCAGTCCGTAATACTAGTACTCAGTTACTACAAATTATAGAATTAATAATAGTTATATTAAAGCACAGATTAAAATTCATTCAGCACATCCAACATGCAGTTAAAAAAAAAAACAACCATAAACTCTAAGTTTTCTATAAAGTCAAACCATTCTTAAGAGAATATGCACATAACACTATAGACTATAGCTCACATATCTGCTTCCTTGTGTCCTGCATTTCTCATCAATTTTCACTAACCTACAGTCATCTCAGCCATCTAAACTGGAGCAATATAATAATAAAACGTCAAAGTTTGCAAGTAACCACATTAACAAAACACATCACTGTAGCTGGAGTTATCTTACCTACTATCCTTCTGTCATGTCAAAACTGCCTATAACATCCTTTATACCCCAAACAGATGCCCTGCCATCAACAAATTATTCAGCTGGTACATGCGCGCAGAGAACTGAGCTCACTAAACCAGTACCTAGCACCCACTTGAAAGTATAAAATTCATAGGAAATTAGCAGGCTAAGTGCCCAAAAGGATCTTTTTAAGCCTAGCCAACACGCTGAGGTTAGAATCAAACCCTTTTACCTTGTGTCTATGCCATGAAGCCATTAGCCATTATGCTAAACCCATCAATAGTGGTGACTGTCTCTACTCTGCATATCTTGCTTAAATGTGGAACTAAGTCCCAGCAAATATCAGAAGCATCTCATCTCCTGTACAATTTAAAATCTCTCTGAAGATGTATCTCTCAAGCAAATGGTCTTGCGCTTGTAACAGCCCCATTACTTAAGACCTTGTTTTATTCTAAATATTATCCCATCTATAATTTAAAATCCCAATGGGTATAAGAGTATTGTCCTTGTACAAACACTGTAACTAATTGCCCACCTTATAAAGTCAAATAAAATATCACTAAATTCTCACAGTTTTACTATAGTAATCTGCTGGTTATGGGTCGGAAGTGGAACTAACTGCCTATGTGTAGTACTACAGTGAGAGCATGCACACACACTGTAAAATGTTCTATTGATGTGAGTGACTTTTATGTGCTGTATATTATGTTATACAAACATGTTTGAGTTTAACATGATGGAAATTATATATTAGATATCTTTACTGCTAGCTCATTCAAATGTAGATAGGGTGAAGCTTTTCTGCTGGGGCCTCTGTTGAAAAGGGGCTTTGCCCAGTTGGTCTTTCCTGCAAACAAAGGATAATAGACAGACAGACTGATTGATACATGTATACATAAAAGTGTAATCTTCCCAGAGTGTCTTCAAAATTTAACTGGCTTGCCAGAATGTTAGATAACTCGGGGGCTTATTCAAGGTCAGACTTTTGTGGTGTAGAAGGTGGTGCCTCTTCCTCTACCAACACAAGTACTGGGGTCTCTGTGTTTAACTGTTCTCCATCAAAAGGCAACTCTGATCAGGGTTGGTGTAATGGTTAATATCTTTACGTCACAGACAAAAGACACAGGGTTTGATCCGCACTATGGAAGACTGATTAGACTTAAACAGTCCACAAGAACAGTTAGCCTGTACTAATATGATCCTGTAAACAGTGCACCTTTTTGACACTGTTAAGAGAAACCTGATCGAGTTGATGGGGCACCATAAATTCTTACCAGGGATAGCCCACAACCCTGCTGGGCATGGGCAGTCATCACTAAATGCAATCTTGGGTATTGACTAGTACTTTTACAGTATTACATTGGTTTGAAAAGACTAGGCTTAAAATGATCTGAGGGCCGATAGCCTAGTAATCTGCTATGATCCTATGGTCATACCACTGTTTAGTATCAGTTGCCGTCTCTACTTTATGTAATTTTTCCTGATTCTTTCTTATGAACCTCATGCTTAGAGCCCTCTTCCAATTGCTTACAACTTCAATATTTTGGCTGAACAGGAATATCATTAGGGCTGTGATCAAGGTTATCTTCTCTCCTGGTATATTCATTGCTCGAAAAGCTAGACATATTTTCAAAGAGGAGTCCGTAAGAGACTAAGTACAGAGAAGGTTGCCAGTCTGTCCTGATAACTAAGGTTTTTGAGGCCACTGATCTTATGATCTTATCAGTTATGAATGTCTGAGGTCTTTCATGTTGAGTGATATGTTTAGACAAGTATATGCCAAAGGATGTTTCGTATTCAATTTTGTGTCTGATGGGATACAAGTAAAGGGGAATTAAGACTTTTTGTGGATTTAGTGGATATGCCTATGGAAATTATTTGAACCAGATAGAAGGATTTCCAAACTACTGTGGAAACATGATGGTTAAATAAGTTATTTTCAACAAGAATGTCTAGATCCTTTCCAACAGTGTTTGATAGGAGGGATGCATCACCTATATGGTAAGTGAAAATGTTTTGTTTACCAAAGTGAACTATGATATAGTTTCTTTTTACATTTAATTTTAGACTGTTGTCCTTGAATCTATTGTTAATGTAGTCTAACCCATTTTGAAGCAGTTGTAAGTCAGTTGAAGATCAAAAAACAGCATTCAGTTTACAGTTGTCTGTAAACTTAGTTAGCTATAGGCCAGGAGTTCTGGCCCGAAGGTCTGTGAAATATATGCCAAATAAGAAAGGGGCCCACACTGAGCACTGTGGTATTCCAGTGGTAGCTTTTTTTCTTTCTGAAGTGGCACCTGCAAATCTAACCACATGGGTATTGAGCGCATAACATAAGGATTTATATTCAGATTTACAAATCTGTCAGCAATGCCTGTATTGGGAATAGTGCCAAAGGCTGGAGTAGATATGCAGTATGTATCACTTAACCCCGATCTACTTTTTTTAGTTACTTTTCCAAAGAACTTAAGGAGGTTAAAGAGGCAGGGGTGTCCTTTAAAAAAGCCAAATTGATGTGGGTCCAGGTTTAAGAGACTGTCAATGTCCAGATTAATGAGATCTGAGATAATATGCTCCATAGCTTTATATATGGGTCTGGTGAGGCTAATGGGTCTGTAGTTACCAGGGTCCATGATTGGGCCATCCCTGTGTAATGGCATTACAGTGGCTGTTTTCAGGAATGTAACCAGTGGAAGGGCTTAGATTAAAGAGGATAAGTAGGGGTTCTGTTAGGCCACATTTTGCACTTGTAATCAGGCACCCTAGTATGTTATCAGGACCCATGGATGAGGCACCCTAGTATGTTATCAGGACCCATGGATGAGGCACCCTAGTGTGTTATCAGGACCCATGGATGAGGCACCCTAGTATATTATCAGGACCCATGGATGAGGCACCCTAGTATGTTATCAGGACCCATGCAAGAGGCACCCTAGTATGTTATCAGGACCCATGGATGAGGCACCCTAGTATGTTATCAGGACCCATGGATGAGGTGTTCTTAGTTTTTGGGAGAACTTGGTCAATAGTGATTAAATAGGATGGTGAGAATTGCAGAACCTGGGGAATAGTTATAACTGCAGGTGGAGTAAAATTTACACTAAATTTGTTACCCAAGATATTAGCTATTTTGTTTGTATCAGAGTGTATAGTATTATTGTGGACAAGCTCCTAACATAGTTGGGTGTTGGTTCTTAACTTCTTGACAGAGTTAAGGGAAGATTTGTAGTTATATTTGGTTTTAATGGCCATTTTAAATTCATAACCAGCTTGGGGCATTGTAATGGCTCCCTTGAGCTTTTTGCTAGTTTGCTTTAAGTGTGCTCTTAAAGTAGATAGAATGAGACATTTTATAAAAGTTAAGGAATTTATTTTTCTTGTTATGTAATTTATTTATATGGGTATTGTACCACAGGAGTTTGTTTTTGAATTTCTCATTATATTTGGTGCAGATAGGGTCTGCCTTGTCAATTCAATTATTTAAGTAGGAGTAGAAGTCAGATTCTTAGGCAGCAGCTTCAGCAATTGGATCCAGTGGATGAGAATTACAGCAGAATTTATTTAGATCATCAAGTAAATGAAAAAGGTTTGCCTTTGAAAGTTTCTAAACACAAAGGTACTTACAGGGGAAGTACCCCATAGGTTTATAGGTGAACACTAGGTTTACTGTGCTAAAGGGCAGTTTAAGTCTAGCCAATAACCTGAAGTCAGAATCAAACCCTGTACTTTGTGTCTGTAAGGTGAAGACCTTAACCATTATGCCAAACCTACCCAAGGTAATTAAACTGCGATATAATTTAACAAGGCATGATGATATGTAAGCAAAAGTGCAAGAAGCAGTATTATTTGTAAGGACTAGATCTAATTAACTGTTTGTACAAGAGAGTTAGTGGTTGCTTTCCCCACACTGATACGGTGGTCTATCAAAAAAATTCCTTCTTTACATTGCTTACACATCTCTTTAAAGTGTGAAAAATCTTTCCCTTTGTCATATCGTATGCTAAGTTGGGCTAATTGCTGTTTTTACAGAGAAAACCCATGGAGAAAAGCTCCACATACAAGACACATTAGCAATTATGTAAACTATAATAAAAATATCAGTCAATACAAAACAGTAAACATCTTGCATTAACATTACAGAACAATACACAATGCATTTGCGAACATTCATATACAAACTACTTAAATTTCTTTAAAGCAGCTATGTGTTTACTCTGTGTAACATGAAGTACAGAGTATAGGAATCGCTTAGCGTAATACACAGCCAAATGCAGTATACCTGATAGCATAGAACACAATTTGACCAGAAGCACTAGATTGTGTCTCTGAAGTAAGAAGATGGGGCAGTAAAGCCTATCTGGCTTTAACATGGCCCTGGTAATCATTCCCCTTCCTGTCCATGAAAGTTATTAGTGGTGCTCCACCTAACTTGGTGGATATGATATTGGCCATGTAAGCTCAGTTGCATGCATTCCAGTAGCATACAACTCTATAAAGTGTAAAATACACCTCAGGGTCCTCTTCACAGGTAAACTGTGTTAATGGCAGCACTGGTCTTTGATTAGCCATCAGTTATCCATTTGGCTGCAGCTGCTATAGTCTGTAGTAAAACTGCTATACTCTGGTTATCTTGGTAAACATATCATAGGTGATCTCAAAGAAAAAAAAATCATAGCACCCAAGAAGCCTCTTTCTCTGTCTCTCTTTAGGAATTAAACTCAAAGGTGGTGATTACAGTGTATGGACATAGAAAGATGGATGGAGGACAGCTGGTGGGGTAAATGTTAGACAATGAACAAGGTATGTGAAAGTATACAGAAGGGAGGAAAACATCTGATTGGTGGTAGGGCAGGGGTCATGGACAAGCTGTGCTCAATGGCCAGGGCCTGCCAGATACTCAACAAGCCATGGAAAAAGATACTTCCACTTTTACATCTGATGCTGGGAGAATCCTCCAATCCACTGTCAAAGAGGTGCTTATGCCTCCTCCTGATGCAGACCACCAGGGCTCCTACCAGGATACTTGCGCCAGGATGACCTCCACCGCTGTGCTGAAGAGGCAGACTGGGTAACCACTGGAGACTCAGCACCAATGGGGTCAACCAGTACAGGTCATGGTGACAGCTACCCTTCCACTACCTCTACCATAACTGGAACTTCAGAAAGATGAGAAAAAGAGAGCACATTAGTACACACACTGGGTGCAGATACAAGTGCAGTTTTACATTGAGCTTTCTCACATGAAATAAGAATCCCACTGCTGGGAGAGTCACTCCCACCTTTTGCAACATCCTGTTTATGCAAAGCTCTTGCTCCTCTGCAGCTGTAAAACAGAGTGGACACCTCGGTACACATGTACACCAGATAATGTATTTGGTACAGAACAAAATGCTTACAGTATATATCCAGCTCACATTTCCTGTCATTTTCTCCCTCTGTTCAAGCATATTAGGTTGGCATCACCGCAGGTTGCTGCACCAAAATTAGTACTGCTCAATGGAATAGGTGATGCCAGAGGCATCACTCATCACCCTGGCAAGTTCAATTTAGGCTTCTAGCATTCACAAGGAACAATTGTACTGCCCTAACAGGTGATCAGCAAAGTCCCTCTACTAGAAGAACAAGAACATCTTACTCTTCCTGGTGCATCTTGCCAGAGGCCAGCAGTTCACAGCACCAAAAGATGGCATGTCCACTCACTGTAGTTCACTCGAGGAAGAAAATGGTTGCTGTATACAGGAGTGTAGCCAGATATTCATATTAGGTACTCAAGCCTCATTTTGCTGCCCCCGCCACTAACCTATCAATTAAAAATGTATTCAGCCATCAAAATGGTGCCCCTATACACTTCAGAAAGGGGTACACTATTTATAGCTGTTGCCCATTATAAGCATAAAAGATTATTTTAAGTGGTGCACTCCTATCATGTAAGCATGTTTTGTCTAGTTCAGCACAACAAAAACTAGTTTAGACAGTTGTAAATGTTCAGTGCTGCTAACACTTATTAAGTTTCCAGAAAGATGTTCTAAAAAAAAGTACTCATTTAAGCATGCTGAGTATGCCTAGCTATACCCTTGGCCCTATATGTATGAATATACATTTGGACATTACATGGAGAGTGCTGTAGTGCTGCAGTGGGATGCTACCAAATGATTGTAATAAAATGGCATCTTCATCAGTGGTGTACAGGGGCATAATGATCACACACTTCCTTATCACAGTGCCAAGTGTGGCTTGTGCTGTCCATTGTGGAAAGATCATTGCATTCTGGCAGCAAATCAGAGATATATCCTCATTTGTGTAGTAGCAGAGCCAAGATGCCCATATTAGCATGATATAATGAGTGGATGCCATTTTCTGCAAAAACAAGAATGCTTATAGATGAAAAACTGTTGAATACCAGACTGTAACCTTGGATATAGAAATAGTGATGCAAGAAAACCTGTCTGGTAATATGCCAAAGTCGTGTCAGCACCTGTTATGGGTGGCAGTAATGATGAGACAAGTATCATATGGTATGTGGGAGTGGGAACACAACATAGTGGCATAGCTGTCTTGTGTTCAGCTGCTGTAGGAGCACAAAGTCAGCACTGGATGCATAGGGAAAGGAATGCAAAAAGGGATGTGATGACCCCATTTCAAAAAGTGAGGTGAAGCCGTGCATTGTAATGGAGGGATGTAACTCACTGTGCATAACACTACATGAGGCAATAGGCAGATTCCGGAAGCATTCTAGGTAGGCAATCCCATTGCTGCTGTGTGTAAGTGGGAAGTACAGAGCATTAGAGGTGAATGCTAACTGGTTGCATAATGGGGGAAGAGGTCCGTGGCCATAGGCCGATACTCACTGACTGACCTGTATAACCTATGTGTTTACAGGACTTGTCATGGGTCCACAAGAGTGGCAGCAGCTAGAAATGTTCTCCATGTAGGAGATAGAGGTGTTACTATAGATCCTCTGCATGCATTTCATGAACCTTTGGGCAAAGATGCTGCATACAAGCTGCATCAAGACTGGGTTTGGCAGGGAATGGTGTGGGTCATATATGTTGTGGGTAGCCATAAAAGGTCTGTGCAACAGGTGCAGTGAATAGTAAGCAATATGATATTCTTTGCAAAGAGTTTTGCATAGGATATTGCCAAGCACACGTTCACCACAGTACTAGCTCACAGAGGCAAAATTGCTCCTGCTGTCACACTCTCTTGGGAAGGGGAGAGGAACTACATACCTGGGAGTGGCTTGGATGTGGGAACTGAAAGGTAATGACCATCCAAGCAGCAGTTTGGGATGCACAGGCTAGCAATACCAGTACACCTATGTGTAGTGCAGTGCACTGCATGTGTGATGGGACTTATTCAACAAAGACATTCTGCATATCTGTACTTTCAGGTATCTTTGGGTACAAATGCAGCAAGCTGCATATCAAGGTATGTATGCCTGTGTATGTATGAACACACATGTGGTTGTGTATCAATAGGCATGCTAAGGGGGGTGTATGGAATATGCATTTGAGTGACTGCTGCCAAAGATATCTTGTGTTCATTTGTTCTTAGAATTTACTGGTGAAGGGTCCAGTGCAACAGACAGCACATCCCTGATGTTAACCAATTGTATGTAGCTGGCAGTAATGGCAAAAGGCATATGTCACAATCTAAGGATACAATAGCAGTGCTTGCTATACTTCTAAGAGAGGGCTCACCACATCCTTAAAGGGCCCTGTAGAGGTAGACACTGAACCCAGACCCTCACCAGTGCATGTTAGATCTCTTGTAACTGTGACTCCCTCCTGAGCTACCTGATAAATCCCCAACCCATTCAGCAGATGAAAATAACACTGTTTCCAATGTCCACAAAAGGGAGAGGAATGGGGGTTTGCAGCAAGAACTTGATAGCAGCTCTGTCCATACTCTGGGCACAACATTCCATGTAAATCAGCAGGTATGCATGCTTGTGATCCAGACATAGACAGCTGCTATCAACAGCATTGTGGAGATGGTGAGCATGCCTTGTGGCTTGCACAATAACATCCAATATCTGTACAATGGCATGGAGTATAGGGACAGGGTGCAGATGATTTGGCGGCTGAGGTTGCTAATGACAGATGTCTCCCTTGGTGCTTTGATGTGACAAATATTAGCTGCCCTCTGGTTTGAATCAGCAGGCTATGCAGTCCCTGGCCATTCGGAGGTACAAATGCAAGGTGCCTGGGCACATGATGACCCTACCCAGACAATACAGGCTATTCCTGAGATGACATTGCTGTTATCTTTAGCCACACATCCCAACACTCCTAGTCATTGGTGGTCTTACAGTTGCAGGCACAGATGTTGCTCAGGCTCAACACCTGGGCACCACAACAGGGTCCTGGCAAGTGGTGATGTAGTTCTACTCTTCATTACTGGGCATATGGAGCACCACACCTGCTCATGGCTCTCACCTGGTTAAGCATGATGATGCTCAGTAGGCTGCCAGCAAAGGAAACTCCTATTAGGGTACACATATACAGTCTTATAGTTCTGTGTCCTCCCTGCCATGGATCAAACCCACAAACCAAAGGCCACCACAGTGGACATTACCAATTGTCACAGCATTGGAGATGAACCCCACCACTGGAGAATATTACCTCTGACACCCCACAACCTCTTAGCAGAGTAAATGGATACTGAATTCACTTCCCATGATTCTCCACCGTATTATACTGCTGCAGTCATCTGTCACTGAGTTCCCCACAGCCACATGTGTAAGTGATGATGACTCAGCCGTGGAATCCCCTATTGTGTGTGGGTGAGGGTGTGGTTATGTCTGATGCACAGCATGGCCAGTCCAGGCAGTGTTTTGAATACTCTGGCATGGTAGTGCAAACATTGTATCTGATGTTGTTTTTCCCATGTTTCTCAGTGTGTGGTCTCAGATTTGACCATGGATCTGGCTTCAGCAATTTCTGAGCTTTGGATCCGGTGCTTAGGCTCCTCTCCCTACCCACAATCCCATGTGTAAGGACTGAAGCACCTCATATCTCATTTGCCGCTATCAGTGCTTGATGGTTCTTGGTACTCAGTAGTAGTTTTTGGTTTAAAAAAGAGAGATTACTTAGATATGTACTTTAACCTTTTGATCTTTTTCTTCTGCCATTTATGCTATAGTTTCTTCATCTTTTTGTGTCATACTAACTTTTATATAAAGTTTAAAAAAAGTAGTATTTAGTACGTGGATTCTATCATACTTAATAGTATAGACTTTTATGGCCTTTTAAAAGTGTCTTCTCTTCATTTCTTCCTTTCCTTCCCTTATTGGTCTGACAGGATGGCAGATAAGTCCTCCAGTTTTAAAAAGTGAGTAGCTTGTTCCTACAAGCTACCTAATTTGGGCACACATGCAAAGTGGGCTTATTGCCTAGGGCCATCTCGTATAAATGTTGCCTGCTCCATCTGTGGGGCTTTTAGTCAATGAGCCTTCACAGAGAGAATAGACAAATTGATATTAATGGGCCTCCTACAGCTCTTAACAAAAAGGAAGCCTTCTTCAGGATTGAGGAAGTCATACAGTTGCTTCTTCTTCCCCTTTCTCCTTCTTCATCCTCAAAAAAGTCTGATACATGTACAGAAAAATGTAGAGACAGACAGAAAAGGAGAAGGAGAAAGACAAAGAAAAACTCAAAAACAACAAAAAACAGATCTCTGGATCCAAGACCTTTATCAGCTCCATCAGCAAAATCTCCAGACCTTTGGGGCCAACACTGTAATTATTGGCTGTGTAACTGCCCAGGTTTTCCCTGGATCCTATCTCCCACACATTCTGGTCTCCAATCCTGCAAGATAGACCACATTATCATTCAAAACCTCTTTCCTCTACCTCCTTTCTAAGGTCAGCTATGTCCTGTTGGAGCCTCACAGAAGCAGAAGTGGATAGGCTGATGAGTCATTTCCTTCAGACCCAAATCCATTTGAGGGTGCACCCAGCTCCAACTACCATCAAATCCGGAAGAACCATTTTTTCCCCTCGGTCATTAATGGATCCTTCTACAATCTGACTCTTGTCCAGGGTAGATCTGCACTGGAGCTGAGGCTTCATACTTCCTCATCTCTGATGAGTACTCTGACAAAGTTAGCTTTGACACTGTCAGAGCCATCAGAGTTTCGGAGTTGAACCATTGTCTCTGACTCTGATAGGGTAGGAGCAGATCCAAGGTCTTTGGATCCTTTCCTTCCTCTACAGGCATCAGAGCTTGATAATATAGTTTCAGTGATGGCACCAGATTTTAACTGCACAGCTTCTAGGGTTGTGCCACGTTTGAGAGTTTTGCATCTAACAGAGACACTTCTTGGATCCATGTTGAGCTTGGATTTCAAGGCTTTTGAAAGAGTACTCTCTCAACCTAGAGAGAGGTCTTACTTTTAAACACTGGATCTAATCCTCCCCCAGAGGATTTCCCAGAGTCTGCAGCCTGCTGTCTTGACTCTGTTGGGGCAGTCAGTTCCTGAGAGCCTTGAGTCTGTCCTGCTAAGGGAGATGATATCATGTTTCTGAGTCCTCTTCTAAACAACCCACAGAGGAGGTTTACAGGAAACATAAGTATAAAAGGAGGCATTTGCATTCCCTTGATTTTGATGAGAGAGAAGGTTCTCCCAGATCCTTCTTGAGGATGTCTCATTTGGAGAGATTCTCCAACTCCTTAGACAGAAAGGGGGTGGTCCTCCCAATTTCCTTCTCCAGAAGAGACCAGTTTTCCTTGAGCCTGTTAGTTCTCTGCATCTTGGGTGGCCCCTCCTAGCTGGTGAGATGATTGATCTGATCTCTTCCCAGGGGTGGAATGAACCAGACACAGCAAAATCTATTACCAGAAAGCCAGATATTGGACCAAGGGTCCCGTGGTAGGATCTATGGTATTGGCAGCAGCAACTAACTTGCAGAAGAAAGCTCCTCTGTCCATCCACTGAATAAAGAGTCACATGCATTTGGACAGATTTGAAAAGCTTGTCTACTCATCATCTACATTTTTAATAAGCTCGCTTAATTACTTGGCACACAAGACTTGTTTCCAGATAGATTTGACAAAGGAAATTACCAATTTTTCCCTAGGGGACTTTGACCATGGATCAGAGAAAATCCATTGATTCACAGTTGGCTATCCTATAGTTGCTGTCTAATGCCTTTATGTGCCTTATCTCTAATGCCGCAAAAGGGTGTGCCTAGAGCAGCTAGCATGGGCACTTCCATGAGAAGACACATCTGGATCTGGCTTTGCAATTTTGAGGAACATCTCAAGGCATCCTTCATCAGTGCCCCATATGATGGATCAACTTTGTCTGGTCCCAAAGTGAAAGGTACTATCTCAAGAAGTGAGAAGGATAGCAACTCTCCAGAAACCAGAAAGGAGGAAAGAGAATGTGGTTTCATAAATCCCAGGGCATTGCATCTGGCACTTCTGGAGAAAGAGCTAACTGATGCACAAGAGTAAATTCTTATAATGGAATTGCACAAGGGGCAGAGATGGCCTGCAAAACCAAGGCTTCATAGTGTCTTTCTTCAGAGAAGCCTTTCCAGTGTTCCTGAATAGTTGCCTGACTGTCTCACTCTGGAGACATTTGGGGATGATGATGCACTTATCCTTGCACCCAGCAACCTGAATATCCACCAATCAAGACAAATAGGTGCAGAGGATCATAACCAGAGGCTATTTCATTCCCTACCATACCCTTCCTTAAGGCCACAAAAGAATTCCTGATGTTCCACCCTTGCAAAGGGAAGAAGCCACTTCAGAAATAAAGCAGCTTCTAAACAATCAAGTTATTCAAAAGGTCCCTCCAGACTGAGAGGATCCAGAATTTGCTTAAGTTTCTTTTTAGGGCTAAAGAAAAGTAGGGACCTAAGGCCAGTTTTGGACCTTAGTTGCTTGGACAAGTTTGTGAAGCAAACAAATTTCTGGAAGGTCACAGTTCAGTCCATCCTTCCATTACTGAGGAAGAATAACTAGATGTGGCAATGCAATTCAGAACTCTTGCACTTTGGAATCACCATAGCCCCCTCGTAATTTACCAAGTGTATGGCAGGAGTGGCAGCTCGTCTATGACTAAAGAGTTTGAGTATTCCTGTATGTGAATGACTGGATTATCACTGCCCCTTCTAGGAATATACTCATTCAGGCCAGGGACTCTTTGCTTCAGTTGTGCGCAGACTTGAGGATTACAGTGAATCTAAAAAAGTCCAAGCTACAACCAGACCAGTCTGTGGAATTCATTGGAGCTTATTTGGACAGAAGATTTCAAGTATAAACCTGTTTCAGACAAGAATAGCATTCCTTTTCCAGCAAGCCCATCAAGTCTTATCTCTCCAGAAACCACCAGCGAGACTAATTCTTCACCTTCTAGGCTGCATGGCAGCCTCCATCACATTAGTGTCATTAACCAAATTATACATGTATATGTGTGGGTTCAATGGGTAGTCAGGAAACAAGCTGTGTTTTTTCTACTGATTCTAATGAACATCTGCAGAACTCATGTACAGTGGTGACTAGAAACTCCAGATGTTCTACAGGGATGTCCTTTCATTATCCCCACCCAAACCACAGTGCCTATGGACACTTTGCAACTAAGGTTGGGGGGGGGGGTGTTTTATTAGAAAGATAGTCCAAGACACATGGTCTCAGAGGGCAGTTTCCACATCAGTATATATGAAATGAGAGCAGTTCCACTAGCATTGTGTAAAATTGGGTTATATTGGCTAGGCTTGTAAGGGCTGTTAAGCCTAGTAATCTCCTATGAACCTGTGAACCTATACAGGCTATTCATGATTCTCTCCATTTGAGTGTGATATCCATTCAGACAGACAACATGGCAATTGTTTGGAACGTCAACAGACAGTGAGGATCCAGATCTTACCCCTGTGTCGAGAGCCCACGAGAATGTGGCAGTTGGTGATATCCTATCACAGCTTTTGATAGCAGTACATATCATGAGAAAGTCCAGTATACTTGCAGACAGACTGAGCAGATCCATACTGTTCCCTCATATGTGATCCCTCAATCCATTAGTAACAGAGAGGATTTTCAGTTGATGGGACTGACTGTGTTGCAAACTCTTAGCCTCTACCCACAACACCAGATGCAACAAGTTCTTTGGTCTAATTCCCCAAAAAAGGGAGTCACATAAGGATGCTGTAACATACCCTTGGCCCCCAGGTCTCCTTTTTCTGTGACGCCCCTGACTCCCATGTTCCTACAGAAAGCATTTGCGATGAGGGTCACAATCACCCTCATAACCCCTTATCTGCCTTGACAAGTGTGGTTTCCCTTCTTCTGGCCTCATCTAGTCCACCCTTCCTCGTTGCTGGGCTCAGGCCTGGATCTTCTGTCTTACCTGTCGGAGTCGCCTCACCCAAACATACATTCCCTCAAACTGACCAAGTGTTTTTTCCAATTCCAATGATGGTTTAGCAGTCTAGGTTTTCATCTTCAGTTGTCCACATTTTGTGTTCTTCCCAAAAGCCCTCAACATTTATAAGAACAAATGAAAAAGGTTTTCTAATTGGGCAACTAAAAACAATACTGACCCTTTTATAGCCCTTCCAGCAATTTTGGACTTCCTTGCACACCTCTTCCAATGAGGAGACAGTTATTCAACAGTCAAGGTACTGTTAGCCTCTATATTTTTCTTCCATATGGGAGAAACTATACACCTGCTGTAGCTCTCAGACTATCTAAGGCTCGCCTCTGAGATACCTTTTTACTGGTTAGAGAACCAGTCCCTCCATGGGATGCTACAATTGTACTGCAGGCTTTGACTGAGGCCCCATTCAAACCTGCTCTAAGGCTGATCTAAAATTATTATCATGGAAGACTATTTCTGGTAACTATCACTTCTGCCAAGGGAATTTCTGAGCTACAAGCCTGATCTTCTAAACCTCCCTACCTATTTTTTTCATAAGGACACCTTCAAGGGTGCCTTCTGAATCATCCATAAATCAGTCCATAAATCTTCCAGAGTTGTAAACAAAATTTTCAAACAAAGGTGAATATTCTTTGCATTTGCATAATGTCTGTCATCAGTTCCATTTTTATTTACTCCGGATAAAATATTTCAGGAAATCTGATCAGTTATTTGTGTCCTTTTCCTTGGCTAAACTGGGAAAATCAGTGTCCAAAGTCGCCCTTTCTTGCTGGTTGTCACAGTGCATTTACTTCATTTATCAAAAAATATGGCTGCCATTCTCTATGACTCCAAAGGCTCATTCCACTATATATGTGGCTTCGTCTACAGCCTTCTCTGGTATTCCAATTGATGACATATGTGCTGCAGCTCCCCGGTCTATGTTACATGCCTTTGTTTTGTACTATAAATTAAATATACAATTCAGAGACTTCCTTGATTCAGCTGTTTATTTAATTTTACATTTGTTGACCAGGATACTCTAGCTGGATACATGTCCATTTTCAGGGGAGACCCAGGGAGAAAAGCTCGACTTACAAACAAATAAAGACAAACAAGTTCCAGTATATGTCTACGCATATAGTATCAAGATACAAGTTACAGTCTAATATTTCAGGACGATGAAGAATACAGTTTAAAAGCAAAAAGCAAAAATATATACATACATGTTACAGTTTATTTTGTCAGACCTAAATGTGCAGCTATATATAAAGTATCTACACACAAGATACAGTTTCTTTTTCAAAGCTTTAATGAAGATGTAGTTAGCTGTGTTTAATAATTGCAGGGATAGGATGGTAGATGAGGTTTTAGTCAGGGTTAGAGCAGGGACATAACCAGTGAGTTTTGAAATACTAGGTCAGATTTTTTTTTTTTTGAAATGGTTAATTGAGGGGTTCAGAGTAAAGTCAGATGGGAGGGAATTCAAGATTTTACCTACTGTATTTGCAAACAAAGAATCTCCAGAAAGTTTTGTGGTAGAACAAAGTGGCCTTGCATTTTTGTAGGAATGGATAATCCTTTTCAAGGAGGGCATTTTTTCTGGGTGTTAATAACCTTAAATGCTATAGTGAGTTGATTATACTGAATTAGCCTGGGGAGTTCTAGCCATCCTAAGAGGTTTAGATTTTTACAGTGGTGTGTCCTGTATGGGGTACCTGTGGCAAACTTGGCAATTTGGTTGTAGCAGCTAGAGAGTTTACTGAGTTCAGATTTATTCAATTTGGTAAGAATAGGTGAGGCATAGAGTAGAGTTGAAAGCAGATGGGTATGGGCAACTGCAGACCTGGCAAGAGGGGTGAGGAAAGGTTTATTTTTGTAGAGGGAACCAAGTTTTTTATTAATGGTTTTAATGGTTTGGTTGACATGCATGTCATATTTAAGGTTGTTATCAATTGTAACACCCAGGAGTTTGGTAGACTTATCTGGTGAGATTATGGTCCCATTGTTAGAAGTTATAGTAAAGAAGGATAGTGGGGATTTGCGAGAAGGGGAGAAGAGTAATAGCTTTGTTTTATTAGGGTTTAATATCAGCTGTTGATCAGTTAGCCAATTTTCCACTGAGTTAAAGGTTTTCTGGGTTAACCTGAGGAGGTCTGTGGGGTTAGTGGCTGAACAAACCTGGGTGGAATCATCAGCATATTGTATACACATTGCTTCTGGGATTACAGACTGGAGGTCATTGATAAAGAGGAAGAAAAGAAGGGGACCTGATATGGAGCCTTGAGGGACACCAAGGGTAAAGGGCAGAAGGGTGGAGAGTTTGTCTTGCCATAAGACAGCAGGTGCTGTCTTCCACTAAGATAAGATTGAAACCATTGTATGGCATGATTGTCTAGGGATATTTTATTTAGGGTGAGTAAGAGTAAGTTGTGGTTGACCATGTTGAGGGCCTTGGAAAGGTCAAGAAATAGGGCAGAGGATAATGTGTTGTTGTTACGGTTAGAATTTATGACATTAGAAAAGGAGAGGAGGGCTGTGGTGGTGCTGTGATGGGGTCTAAATCCATGCTGGGTGTTGGCCAGGAGATTATGCTGAATAATGTAATGTAAGAGTTGTTTATGGATACACTTTTCCATAATCTTTTCTTGAGGGGAGAGGATAGCTATCTGTCTATAATATGGCAGCTCAGTGGAGCTGCCTCCTTTGTGGAATGGAATGACGTGATATTTTTCAGATGTTGGGAATAGAGGCTTCAGTTATGGTTCTATTTATCAAAATAGAGACAGGGTAAGCTATGACATCAGAAGCTTTTTGCAGGTAGTCTGCGGGAAGGAGGTCAGCAGATAGGGTGGTTGGTTTAAGTTTTTTAATGAGGGCTTTAATGGGTGAGGTAGGAATATCCTTCCATAAGGTCTCCTAAGTGAGAAAGTAGCTGGGGACTCTGTCCCATACATTGAGGAATGGATGGTAAAGACATCAGATACACAAGTTACATACTCACCATAACCCTAGATCTGTGTTGTCTGTTTTCTTCCTTCCTCAACTACCCTCCCACCATCCCCTTCCAAATATTTTCTTATTATATTTCCATTCCGAGATGGTTCTAGCTGAGTTTGCCTTGGCTCCTGAAGGTCTTTCTCTCTCTCATTGCTAAGTTACCCTTATTATTTTAAATTCACTTTTTTAGCAGCCAGACTTGATTTGAGGCAGCTTGTTCATTATACAAGGGATTGTGGGTAGGGGGAGCCTGATCATCAGATTCAAAGCTTAGGAATAGCCAATGCTAGATCCAAGGTTTGATCCGAGACCCATACATTGAGGAAATAAACAACACAGCTCCATTGTTATGGTGAGTACATAACCGTTACTTTATTCTGAGTTGTGTCATGAACCATAGCTGGGGATCAGATGATATCTCTTTGCCAGTGCTTTAAGGAGCTGCACCCTGTGATAATTTGAGATATTGCCAGCTATGCCAGGAGAAGTAAGGCAAGTGGTGTGTACCATATGCCAGCATAGTTAGCTGGAGTTTTGTAAAGAATTATATGTCATTTATATATCAAACTGATTTGTACAGGTGCTTGTGTTGCAAATGAATTTGTAAAGCTGTTTTGGGTTCTCCTGGACAGAAAAGAAATATACCTGTATGTCAGACTGTATTGTAACTGTTGAAATTAGTATATTGTAACAGAGGATATTGGAAGACAAGAGGTTAATCACACTCCAGCTAACTTTGAAAAATAGTCTGAAATTAAATTACCTGGTTTAGGCCAGAAAGAGTGTATCTTACAGTTCTGATTGCAACCAGAGACAAAATGTCTGTGAAAACCAGAACTAGGAATCCTACGGTATTGTCCTTAGGGGTGAACTAATTGTTACCCTGGAATAGTGGAAGTTTTTAAATGGTTTTATAGCTTCCAAATGCCATGACACATCTTAACATTGCTCTGTCTGTGTGCATGGTAACACATATGTGCATGGTGTTCAAAGCTGCAGAGGCATGGGAAAATGAATTTATTGGTTATCTTTGCATTTCTTGGGTGTTTCAAGGCTGGTAAAATGTTATGCTTCTATCCTTTAACTAATGTTTATATTCAAGGAGACCTACATTTACACAATTAACATAAATATACAGCCAACATCTACTTCAGTTAATTAAGTAATGATTGTGTGTGTGTGTGTGTGTGTGTGTGTGTGTGTGTGTGTGTGTGTGTGTGTGTGTGTGTGTGTCTTGAGAGAGAGAAGTGGAGAGGGACTGTGCATTACAGTAAATGATGTTCTGTGTTAATTACACCAGCTAATGTCCAGGATACCCACATCATTTCCTTTTTTCCCCTACAGAGAAATCTTTTGAAAGGAACGTGCATAGCAGCTGCACGAAGCTTCCAGGTAAACCTACAAAAAACAGCTTAAAGTAGGAGATGGCAAGAACACTTTCTGAATATAATTTGTTGTGGCTGGTATGAGAAATGACTGTACCTTAATGGGTTTGGTTTGGACACTATTCCTCGGTTATAAAATGCTGTCAGTTTAGTTTCCATAAAAATGTCAGGATAAAAATTGTGTGAACTCATGCAATTTACTGAACTTAATCCACAATTTAACGAACCTAGTAGTTGTAATGTATGTTCACATATTACACTGAGCTGCTTAGAACAAAACAGAGTAAGGTATCTTTGTGATCTGGTCAAGTGTGAAAAGTATGCATGATCCATGAGTTAAGACAGGATAGAGCCAGTCCATACTTTTCACATTGGACAATGCAGTTATTGTGATTGCATAGACTCTAGTGGCATATTTTCTCATCCAGATACTGGGAAAGAGTTTAGGTTCCCTGTTTATGCCAACTGTGGTACATCGCATGTGGTGTACCTAGCTATCTGCAATTCATGAGGATCATTTTATGTTGGAAAAACGAACAGATTTTTTAAAAACAGGATAAGAGAACATATGTATGCCATCAGGGTGAAATTAAACACTAATGCATTGGCAAAGCATGTTATGGCCAGTGGGGATGAACATTATTTTAGATTCATGATCATTGACATTACACTACCTACTGCACGTGAAGGGGACATCAGAAATGGCACTGAGAGAAAAGAAACATGCTGGATTTTGAGGCTGAGAGCAGATAGAGGCAGAGGCCTCATTGAGGGGGCTTCTTTGAGACCCCTTCTGAAGTAAAGAAGAATGGTAACTAGATAGGAATGTATTTACATTTGTCTTTGTTTATTTACTATGAATTCCTAATCTAATGTGTTTTAGTTTATACCCTTTGGTATTTCTAGGATTTTACATTTGATTAATATTTGGTAGAAGCATATTTATATGAAATGTATTATTACCTGGTCTTTAATTATTTTTATACAGCTGTGTTTTTTTATGTTATGTAATTTGATGTATCAAGATACTGTTTTTAACACTGTGGGTTTAAGGAGTGAGTGCTTAATTAACTGAATGTAGTGATTTGGTATTGGGTAGCATTGTCGCCTCACAGTAAGACGCTGTCCGGTTCGATTCTCAGCTAGAGCGTCTTCTGTGTGGAGACATGCATGAATGGGCGTACTTTCGTTGAAGGTTGTGCATCAGGGCTGGTAACTCGGCACATAAAAATCAACTACCAATCATTAGCAGACCGGAGTTCCGCTGTGGCGACCCCTAACCGGGAAAAGCCGAAAGACTCAACAACAAGTGATTGGGTATTTCATAGTTTATAGGTAGGCTATGTGATTCTTTGTGCGTTAATGGTCTGGAGAAGTGAATTGTGAAAGTGCTAACCGAGGTGCACAATAAATATATCTTTTGTTTTGTAAATGGTGGATACTGGCGTCTTTTGAAACCTGTGGTTGTCTCTGCTGCCTGTTGGTGCTGTTTTTATACTCCTTTGACTTTTCCAGTGGCAGAGCATTTAACTTGTGAATTGTCATATATCTTGTTTTAATATACTTTAAATTCCAGTTGCAGGCCTTGAGGACAAACTGTAATGCTGAGAATTTTTTGTAATATCAATGGTAAGTAACACTGAATCATATTAATTTGTCAAAAGAACATTTTAGAAGTGTAAAGTAACCTGTTTAACCATCCCATAAGCTTCCTAGTTGAAGTTATCATGTATGCTTTCCACATTTTGTTCTTTTGTTCCACATTATGAGAGACAGTGTTCCACATTTGGGGGTGGAATGTTGAGATCTGGTGAGTGTGGCATCTTGGTCACCCAAGAGTAAAAAGTTAATAATATATGCTGCATGAACTGTGGGAAGGTGAATGTTGTGTTTCCTGTTCTCTCCAAAGGCAAATTATGAAGTAGCTCCACAGATGCATATCCTTACTAGAGGAAGAAATTTGTGAATGGAATAAGATGTGAAGAAAGCTTTCTGGCATTAGCAAAGCAGTTCCATCTCAATCTAAATTTTGATTTATTTTATGTATTTATTTGTCATTTGATAACCCAAAAGTCCGACTGAGCCAATGGCCCATTTCAGTGCAGGCCTGGGAGAAAAGTTCCACAACAACTTCAAAAACATGTAAACAAGGGGGGAAAATCCAGCAACAGATTAAATATTTTACACCGAATTGGGGAGAAAGGGTCCTCAAAACCACATAAAAACGTAAATTTGCGTAACTGTCCAACAGTTATATTTGACGTTTGCAGTCTTGCTGACTACTTCAGAATTAATATTAATTGTGTTATGCACTGTGCATTTGCAGATTTTGCTCTATTCCATTAGTATAACTTAAGCCATTTTGAAATTGCAAATGGATCACTTTCTTCCATCTCAGTGGATTTATGGTTATCAAGAAAGGTTGTCCTTGATTATCTTGTGGCTTTAAAGTTTGTAAGCTCATCTGTTAACACAACAACAACTCCGTGGATATGGATAGGTTTATGCCCAGGTTAGCAAATGTGTATTGATAATTCAGGAAATCAGGATCTCTGTCAGGAAGTCTGGAAATGGCTATGTGTCAGGAAATTCAGTGACAGTTAGTTCCCAAAAAGCATTTTGAATTATTGTAAAGCTAACTCATTTCTGAAGTATGTTTCTAAAAATGCTTACTGTTTCACTGTTAGTTTGGTATCTGCTTTCAAATGTAGTGTAGAAACAATAAGTGCTGTGGCATATGCTTGTGTATGTGTTGGGGAGGGAAGGGGTGGTGGAGAGGTGAAGTTTATATAGGAGCAACAAGTTGGCCATAATTTCTTTGACTTTTCACTACCATCAGACATCAGCATTGCATACAATAATTGGCTAGTTCTGGTGGTCTAGGCAAGATGTGTGGCAAAAGCTCAAATTATTGGTATAGCAGCACAGAATGCCATCTTGTATCTCTTTTCTCCCTGTCTGAGCTCTTGGATGTGGTTCCATCTGTGCAAAGTCTGCATGTCCACCCTATTTCTGTGTGGGTTTTATTCAGGTGATCTCATTTTCCCCAACATCACAAGGACATACCATAAGTGAAGTGATGTTTTTACAATTTGTCTATAGAAAACATGTTGTGTATATGTGTGTGGAAACATAATATTGGCAGGATCATACATAAATCTCCTGGACAGTGAAAAAATAAAGCATAAAGTACATCACAGAACATCTAGATCCTTAGAGCTTTCAGGCCCATCATTCCTGTATGTGTAAGTGGATTAGTAGAGTTCTCAGCCATGGGACGCACCAAGTCTAAACATTCCCCTGCTCAGAGGTGGGCACAGAGGTTGCTATGGTTTGTCTGTCTGAGGACAGCGTGGTCATTATTTCATCAACTTTCCTAAAATGTAACACCTCGTAGGTAAGCAAAGAATGTCACTGTAGCTTGTCTAGGGTCAGTGTACAGTGTAATAACCTCATAGGTGAGCAAGGAATGTCACTGTAGCTTGTCTAGGGTCAGTGCACAGTGTAATAACCTCATAGGTGAGCAAGGAATGTCACTGTAGCTTGTCTAGGGTCAGTGTACAGTGTAATAACCTCGTAGGTGAGCAAGGAATGTCACTGTAGCTTGTCTAGGGTCAGTGTACAGTGTAATAACCTCGTAGGTGAGCAAGGAATGTCACTGTAGCTTGTCTAGGGTCAGTGTACAGTGTAATAACCTCGTAGGTGAGCAAGGAATGTCACTGTAGCTTGTCTAGGGTCAGTGTACAGTGTAATAACCTCATAGATGAGCAAGGAATGTCAGTGTAGCTTGTCTAGAGTCAGTGTACAGTATAATAACCTCGTAGGTGAGCAAGGAATGTCACTGTAGCTTGTTTAGGGTCAGTGTACAGTGTAATAACCTCGTAGGTGAGCAAGGAATGTCACTGTAGCTTGTCTAGGGTCAGTGTACAGTATAATAATCTCGTAGGTGAGCAAGGAATGTCACTGTAGCATGTCTAGGGTCAGTGTACAGTGTAATAACCTCGTAGGTGAGCAAGGAATGTCACTGTAGCTTGTCTAGGGTCAGTGTACAGTGTAATAACCTCATAGGTGAGCAAGGAATGTCACTGTAGCTTGTCTAGGGTCAGTGTACAGTATAATAACCTCGTAGGTGAGCAAGGAATGTCACTGTAGCTTGTTTAGGGTCAGTGTACAGTGTAATAACCTTGTAGGTGAGCAAGGAATGTCACTGTAGCATGTTTAGGGTCAGTGTACAGTGTAATAACCTCATAGGTGAGGAAAGAGCGTCACTGTAGCTTGTCTAGGGTCAGTGTAATAACCTCGTAGGTGAGCAAGGAATGTCACTATAGCTTGTCTAGGGTCAGTGTACAGTGTAATAACCTCGTAGCTGAGCAAGGAATGTCACTGTAGCTTGTCTAGGGTCAGTGTACAGTGTAATAACCTCGTAGGTTAGCAAGGAATGTCACTGTAGCTTGTCTAGGGTCAGTGCACAGTGTAATAACCTCGTAGGTGAGCAAGGAATGTCACTGTAGCTTCTCTAGGGTCAGTGTACAGTATAATAACCTCGTAGGTGAGCAAGGAATGTCACTGTAGCTTGTCTAGGGTCAGTGTACAGTGTAATAACCTCGTAGGTGAGCAAGGAATGTCACTGTAGCTTGTCTAGGGTCAGTGTACAGTGTAATTACCTCATAGGTGAGCAAGGAATGTCACTGTAGCTTGTCTAGGGTCAGTGTACAGTGTAATTACCTCGTAGGTGAGCAAGGAATGTCACTGTAGCTTGTCTAGGGTCAGTATACAGTGTAATAACCTCGTAGGTGAGCAAGGAATGTCACTGTAGCTTGTCTAGGGTCAGTGTACAGTGTAATTACCTCATAGGTGAGCAAGGAATGTCACTGTAGCTTGTCTAGGGTCAGTGTACAGTGTAATTACCTCGTAGGTGAGCAAGGAATGTCACTGTAGCTTGTCTAGGGTCAATGTACAGTGTAATTACCTCGTAGGTGAGCAAGGAATGTCACTGTAGCTTGTCTAGGGTCAGTGTACAGTGTAATAACCTCATAGGTGAACATGGAATGTCACTGTAGCTTGTCTAGGGTCAGTGTACAATGTAACAGCAGAACAGCAAGTTGGGAAGAATTACTGTAAGTGGGGTTTTTTGTACTTTATTCACAACTGAAACCAGATGTATATACAGGTGGATAACATCTGGTGGCAGGGAAAAGAAGGGATGTGTGTATATACAGCTGACAGCAATAGAGCTCAACAAAGTATTTCAACTTCTTTGTTCTTTCAGTTTCATCCCAGTTTAACTTCACAGGGATACACAGAAACTGTCTGTTTTTTGGGGGTTAGGGCCAAGGATGCATACAGTGGAGATGTATTACAGCAGCAACTTGAAATGTATGACTATGTTTATTTGTCCTTTCACTTTCATCCTAAATTAATGTCATAGGAAACAGAGTATAAAGGATAAGTCCAGATAAAATCACTTTAGCTAGCAGGTCTACGAGACTCTCTCTCTGATACCCTCTCTGTGGAATGAATAAAGTTTCCAGTAGTGTATTCAGTTATTCAGTTAAGTAAGTAAATGGACGAGTGTTCTTGCTATAATACATCGTATTTACAGCAGTTGCAGACAATGATGGGAGGTTCCATGAGAGCTGATCGGAGGAAAACATGGGAGATGGAAAAACAAGGAGCCATTCCCAAAGCTTAGAGGTTAGTTCCTTATTTGAATATTCCTGAAAGACCTGTGAGGGCTTACCAGCTCAACAGCCTGTAGAACCTCATTCTTAGTTAAAAGGTTTTATTTTTTTTAACTATTAAAAACAAAGCATTTCAAAACACTATGAGCTTCAACTGTAGAACTAGATTTAATAAAACCAGACTTTACTCAAGCCCTCTGGATTACCTCAATTTAATGCCATAAGGGTATATTGAAAATTACTATCTTTTTTGTGAGGGTGAGAGGAAGACAATCATACCAGATATGATTTAACTACCTGCACAAACATTTTATTCTTATTTTATAGATAAAAACAGACCCTAAACATTAAGCCTTGGACATACTCCTTGAAAGAAAAAAAAAATCAGTTTGCTTCCTTAGTAATAATGCTTTTGTTTAGGCCATCGATGGACCAAAGGCTGTGTAAAAAAAAAAACTTTAAAATGCACTCCACCGCATTTATAACTCCATAGCTTCTGGGCTTAGTGGCCTCCAGACTCCCAACACAATTAAATTCTTTGCAACACAGTTATTACAGTACGCTCTTGGCCAGTTATTATGCATTGCAAGGATGTGGGAAAAGCTGAAAAGTCAAGTGCTGTGTTTCTGTGGAATAAAGTGAACTGAAGTGTGCTGAGCCGTCAGTGGGTTTTTTCACAATTTTCCAAGCTTGCCCTGCTCAAGACTTTATTATTTTGTCTGAAAAGCTGCTTCCTTTTGTGGATTAAAAGCTGAAAAGTAATACAAAGTGTGAGAAATTAAAATAAATGTACTCTGGATAGTATTAGAAGGCATAGATGGGAGGAAAACTTCCCAACACTGAGGTGTAAGCCAGGATGATAGTAGAATGCATGGGGGGAGTGCCATGGAATACTTTGCTTAGGGATCCATATCATCTAAGGCTGCCTATACCGTCACTGTATGCAGCATTTAAAAATTAGTGCTTCTGGGTATGGCTTGCTAAAAGGGATTATGACAAGGTGTGCATTTTCATTATACAGTGGGCATGGCTTATTTGTCAGGAAATGAAAGAATGTAAAGGTGGCACCCTGCTTGCTAATCTGATTCAGATAGTTGGCCACCACTAAAACCAGGGCATTCATCAGCTCTTGGAAAGTCGGTGCTGGAAGTGAAGATCAAAAACTGAGATCTTTGTTTGGGAATCAGGATGGGTGGTAACCCGATGTGGCAACAAACAGGTACAGAAGCCATTTTCCTGCAGTTTTTGTCCTTAGCTCTCCACAACATCAAGGCTTCTGCTAAATGTTAGGGTATAAGCAAGTTGAGGATAACATGGCATAAATTCTATTTAAAATGTTTGTACTGTTCAGTCAGGTAGTTGGTATTACAAAATATGTGAATTTGCTATTGAATAACTCTGTATTTCCAATGTTTGACATGGATGACTAGAAAAGTACAATTGTGCAAGTAAACTTACCATTACAGTAAATGTTGGATCCCTGCTGTGGTGGCCTTTACTTTATGGGTTACATCCTGTCTAGGATGTAACAGCCTGCCAGTTTCTAAAGATTAAGAGCATCTTCCATGCTCCCAGACTGTTGATAGATCAAGCAGAGCTGGAGAAAGTCAGCAGACTGTGTGCCAATCCATACAGCGCATTCATGCCAACTGAAAGGGGGAGCCTATGGCCTTGAAAGAAGTCAGTTCTAGGTATATAGCAATTAATGTCCTCATCCTGGTAAGCAAAAATTACAAAAAACTAAAGGAGGAAGCAGGGAGGAAGCACATACTGAAGCAGTGATCATTCAAACATCGATGGTTATGGTAAGTTTACTTGCATAGCTGTAGTACGTTCATCATTTGATCACTGCTGCAGTTGCCTTAGTGATTGGATGGAGGAAGGATAAGGGTTCAGGAGGCACTGGAGAGTGATGGTCCCAGCAAAGCCTGCAACAGACCTGGAAAAGGAGTCTATTTTACAGTATAGTGCTTGTTTTAAAGTAAACTTGGATGCCACTTCCAGTATAAATGAAGAATGAATGAATAAACCACCAAAGGCCACATGAATCTCCACAACAGGGCTAATTTTAATATACCAAAACGGAGAATAAAAAGGTGTAACACCTCAGCTGTAACAGTCTTCAAAGAGTAAAAACTCATTGAAAAGCACATCTTATATACATCACACAAAACAACAGCACATGATTAATTAGCCTATTAAACACTTAAAGATCTGAATATTCATCAAATAAGTTATCTCTAGTTGCATTCAGCATTTAACCCAAAAATAATTAAACTGCCAAACTTCAGTATATAAATGGATTTCTTTTACAGTAACTTGTGTTTTAATATTGCATTTTCCCACCTTTAAATATAACTTGTTCCAAAATTGTTGCTTGTAGCCCTGCTGGGTTACTTTGGTGGTGTGAATAAAAATGTAATGCAACTGGACTTACACATCTAGATTTTTTAATATCCCTGACATGTTCTTGTATTCTTGTTTTAAATGCTCTTTTGCTCTCCCCCACATAGAATAAATCACATGGATGTTTGAGTGTATAAACAACCCCTTCCATGTTACAGGAATACATATTCACTGAACTAGAAGACATTCCATTAATCTGCAAAAAAGATTTTACTGTATATTGACAACTTGTACACATCCCCCACAGGGAAAATTGTCACAAGTTGACAAATCTCGATGCAACCTGACAGTGGGTAACTGAAAACTACTGTGTACTAACATGTCTTTAATGCTTCTACCCCGTTTATATGAAGTTAAGGGAAACTTACGTTTAGTTGCAAAGTCATGAGACTGTAGTAAAAAATCCCAGTAGTACTTAACAAGATCCACTAACTGGCTACTAAACATACTATAAGTAGTAACAAGATGTATCTTTTTCCTGTCAGTGTGATTCTCCAGCTGGCAAAGTCTCATTGTATTAATAGGGACATTAATCTCATATTTCTTTTACCATCTCCAATTTCCCCCAAAACATTTTCCAAAGATTTTCTAACTTCACACTCATTAAATCCCCTAGATATAAACATATTCATGGTCCTCTGTACCTCCCTAAAAAATCAGCTTCAGTATTACATAATCTTTACAAACACAAACGTTCCCCATACGGTAGGGCAGACAGCAAATGGCAGGGGGGGGTGACAACTTTTGCCATGTAAATAGTGCCCCCCATCAGACTTTGTGTATGCAGGTTCTAATCTCCCCAGTATCTCAAACTTTAATTTCCAGATCTAGATAAACTGTATCTTTCCCACTTTGAAGTCCATGAAAGATCAAACCAAATTTATTCATTTGTAAATATTCAACAGATTCCAAGACTTGATCCTGACCCTCACAACATATGACAATCAAATCATCTCTATATCTATAATACTGTACTGCATATTTATTAACAAAGGCATGTTTATACAAATGCTCCACTTACAAAAAAAAACATAAATTTGCATGCATGGGGGCAAAAGATGCCCCATCACTGTTCCCTGTAGCTGATAATATATAATGTTATCAAATTCAAAATAACTATTCAATAAACAAAACTTTACCCGTTCAGTAATAGAAACAGCAAGAGAACTATCTCCCAAAAAATATTGTAGAGCTTGAATTCCATGTATATGCTTAATATTAGTATATAAGATATTCTCATCTAAAGTTAATCAGTACATCTCAGATGTCCACTGAAAACCAGCAATTTTAGAAAGAAAATCTGAAGTGTCAATAATATATGACTGAAGTTTAGAAGCAAATGGAAATAAATATTCATGAAGTAACAGCCCAATGTTATGTAAAAATATTTACATGCTGACACTATCGGCGTTCTGTGGGGTTGGAGAGATTCTTACATATCTTAGGGAGACAATAGAACATAGCCATAGTACATCCATCAGTAGTAATTTGCATTTCAATATCTTTCTTAGAAAAGTAACTCAATCTATACCACTTATGCATCAGCTCTTCATATTGTTTCATTTCCTCCCCATATACATCCATCATACCTTTTTCATACACATTCTCATCTTTAAGGTGCTGTAAACACATTTGTAAATATTGAATATAATACATACCTACAATCATATTACTTTTGTCAGCTGGTTTAAACACCACTTCTCTATGCATCTGTAATTCCTTCAAGGCATCCCATTCTGCCTTAGTTACATTATACTGAATCAGATACCTATTATTTATAGCATTTTTATAAACGTTTATCCATCGCATAATTCAACATTAATGAAAATTACTGAAGCTTTTCATTATTAAATGGTAGTAAAAACATATTATTAAATTTAATACAACCAGTGTTAAGCAGGCAATCCTCCGAACATGAGACACACATGAATAAAAACTATCCTTAAAATCATCATTGCCACAATCACGTGCTGAGTCAAGTTCTTTAAAACTAATATCATCATCTGCCACATCTACTTGAACATCAGTAAAATATTCCATTAAATAAAGCTTTTGAACAAAACAAAAAACTTCACATTTTAAAACATGCAATATAGGTAGGACAGTAGGTACAAACTTACATACCAATTTGAGCACAGCTAATTGTTCATTTTTTAGTTCCCTACCCAACAAATGAGTCAAACACTACATCATTATTCTTTGCAAACGTCTCAGAATACTTAAACAACCATCATTGCCAGTTGCTTTTCTTATATTTCTGCTGGAATGGTCCCTCTTTGCTCGTCAATATAATATATTCATTATTTGCTCTGCCTCATTGTCTATCATTATAAAACACCTGCTTTCCATTATCTTGCAAGTTCAGAAACTGTTCTTGGTGGGAGGGTGAATCTTGAGGCACTGGAAGCTGTGGAAAACCATTATCTTCACTCTCCCATTCTGTGAAAGTTCCTACACCATCCAATGAAGCAAAGGATACCCCTTGCGGCAAGTGCATTTACTTTGATTGGATTTCCAGACAAAGCCCCTACCATTATTGTAGTCCTGTAGGTCTTTCTTTAATTTATTTTTCTGTCTATCCACAATTCTTCCTCATAACTTTTAATTTTTTCATTAATTTCATTCAACAAGGAATCCAATCATGAAGTATTTATCTGTGTAGTTAATTCAGAACACAGGACTCCAATTTCTTCTTTAAGTTTCCCTTGTTTCCAAACATCCCTTTCCACCAGAAAATATTAATCCAATCCAAGGAGCATCAGTGAACAGCCGCAATCCACCTCCGTTGAAATTTTCTTTCCTCCTCCTCATCCGATAGGTTAAATGGTGTAGAGGGACTTTTAAATGCTCTGAGTTCCATTGGAGTTATAGCCAGTTCCAGGTAACATTTTAAACTTAAGCTGTTAAGGTAAATGTAAGTTTCTTTATAAATTAGATGTTCCAGTCTATCCTAAAGTCCTTGCAACTGGGGAGATAAACTTACAAGCAGTATGTTGACCAGTTTGTAAAAAAAGGGTCATCGGTCTTTTTGGTTCAGTCTTCCTCATATTTATCCCAAGGTCTAATTATTGTCTCACTCCGTCCAGAACCAGTTCGTTCATCACCATGGTCATTGGACTGCAAGATGTAATTCTCCATTGTACATTATGTTAATTCAGTCCCCTCAACTCAAAAAATCCATGGTTATAAAGTTGAAGGAACAGTGGCCATAGGAAATGAAGGCTTAGTTCTCAAAGAAACCCTATGTTTTTGCAAAAATTATATAAGGTTATCCACCATGGCAGCTTGCAACTCAGAGAGAGAGAGAGCAAACAGCATTGATTTCCATGTAAAAAATTTAAGTCGACCTGATGAGTTGGTTGAAATGGAACAATAATTAATTTTTCCATAACAAAATTAAGAACCCAAAGAGAAGACTTTTTTTTTTTAGGTGGATGGGTATGCAGAAACCCTTTCAAAAAATATCTTCACATGGAAATGCATTGAAAGAGGGGGATCCATAGGCAAACATGCTGAAATAGCTGACCAATGAACCTTGGTAGAGGAGTATGAAAGACCAGAGGGTGGTAACTAACACAAATATTGTCGAACCAGAGAAATATTAGCCTTAAAAGGGCCTTCTTTCTTGGTATGGCACCAAGTGGAACATCTTTAGCATGTGCTAGTATATGTTTTCCTAGTAGCAAGTTTCTTTGCCTTCTTTAATGTCTGCTCTACATCTTCAGAAAAGAGGTGCCTAAAAGGAATTAAAACTCTGTCATCCCAGCAGTTAGATGAAGTTGTTTCAAGATGAGGTGTATCGTACACCTCCTGTCATGTTTGAGTAGGCCCAGTCTGTGAGGAAGCTTATGGCAATTTCTCTTGCCCATTTCTAAAAGAAGACAGGACCACTGTTGCCTGGTTCAAAAGGGAGTAATCACAATGATCTTTAAAGAGTTCTTTTGAATCTTAAGAATAACCCTGGATATCAGTGGAAAAGGTGTAAAGGCATACAGGTACACATTTGTCCAAGGAAATGAGAATGCATTTCTTTTCCAGGTCTGGTAACTGGTACCAACCTGTTCGCACTTTCCTTTCTTCATCTTTGGAAATGCTCATGATTCCTAGGGTGTGTTCTCTTCTGAGGCTCATTCTTTTGCTTATTAGGAGCCCTGGTGGTGGTGTAGCCATTGGAACCTCAAAAGCCTTTAAACTGGCCAGGCACACCATGCAAACCCCAAGTATTAATGGTGTTGAAGTCCTAGTAGCTACTTTTAAAATTAACTAAAAAAAAAATCAATATATGTAGCAATGTTGTATATACTTCCTACTGCAAAAAGATAAGCTACTGAAAATATATTATGGAGAACTGCAAATATATTACTTCAAACAGTAATCCTAGATGACCTTAATATGTGAAATCTCTTGCCTAATTGGCTTAGATTGATCCTGACACTTGGCGGTTTCTAACACTTAATTAAAATTTATTTCATTTAGTTTGATACTTAGTTGTTTGTGTTTTGATTTGATATTTGATGGCTTTAATGTCTGCTCATGTGTTCTAATACGTGGCCATCACTCCATTCAGCCTGTCATGCAAACTGATATAGTGTTCTATGATGCATTTAAATGTTTTGTCGTATTCCCAAGTTTCATGTATGTTATCTGATAATCCATGCTGATGCCTTCCATACAGGAACTCAAAAGGTTTGAACCCAGTTAAAGGTTGTGGTCCACCTCTGATGGTGAATAAGAGGAGTAATAACTGGCCCCCATTTTGTCCATCTTTCTGAATAACTTTTCTTAGCATGAACATTTATATTTAGTTAAAGCACTCTACCAGCCCATCTATATGAACTACACTGATATTTTTATTTGTTTGATCTTAAATCATTGTCACAGTTGGTGCATAATTCTGGACATAAAGGGAATGTTCTGATCAGTGAATATTTCATTTGGCATTACTTCCCTGGCAAACAAAACTATCTCCCTGGCTATATGTTAACATTAACTTTATAGAGTGGGATAGCCACATAATATTTATCTGCTTAGTCCAAAATAACCAAACACATTGAAAAACATTGTTGGATTTTACCAGTGTCCTAAGAATGTCCATTGGTGTGTATTTGAATATCACCTCTAGGTTAGGTATTGGAATCAGAGGATTTTTAAAGCTTGGATGAAGGGATGTCTTCCGGTAATTAGGGTATTCAACTCAGAAGGTTTCAATGTCTTTCATTATTTCAGACCAGTGAAACCATGTTTTAGACATGTCCATTCCTAGTTTTCCTCTAGCACGTGGCTATGTTACAGTGTCATCACTAAGTTTCTAAAAGGCTTTCCTTGATTAATCTGTACATCAGTACATTTTGTAACTAAATGTATGGGTCAGAAGTAAGAAGATCCCGTTCAGCTTTTTCATATATACTCCTAGTTATATTTTTCCTTGCTCTGCATTGTACCATTTTGGAGCAATCACAATATACCTTTCTAGAGCAGCCTATTAGGCTTAAAATATGTCATATAAATACCCATAGTATGCAGAGGAAAATAACAGACCTGCATCTCACTCAATACCCCTGGCATAATTGCATTAAAAGAACCTGGCTTAAATTACACACAGTACATTAAAGAATACTGCCTTTTGACTTTCATAATATCTCATATAATTGCACTAGTAAAAGAGCTGGTGATGTAGCTATTGGAAACTAAAAAATATTTTAACCTTGCTTTGCCCCCCACATAATTACCAAAAATGAATGGTGTTGAAGTTGTAGTAGCTACTCTCGAAATTAACTCAAAAAATCCATATCTTTGTCAATGTTGTATATACCTCCTAGTGCAAACAGATCAACTTCTGATGACATATTATGGGCTGCCGACATATTACTTGAAACAGTAATCCTGGATTACCTTAATACTGATTGGCCCAAATGTACTCAGAGAACTGTTCCCCCTATTATCAATTTGTTTGGATTAGCACATCTAATACATATGACCATAATGGTTGATAAAGTTAGTGTAAAAGAAATCATTTTGGACTGGATACTTACAACAGACCTCAACAAATTGTCCCATGTAGGAATTATGTCTGGCACCATTAATGTTCATAACCAATGCTTTTGCCATCCTTACCAAAATGCATAGATATGTTTAATATAACATCGCCAGATATACAGTCAAATTCATTAAGGAAACCTTCCCTATCCTTAAGCATAGCAACTCAGAATCATTAAAAACTCTGTCATTAGATAAAATAGAAACTTAACTTCAACAAAACCTTTATTTCTATATTGAACTCCCTTTCATCACAATACAAGAAAAAAATCTAAATAAATCAAATCCTACACTACGGCTTACACCAGTTATAAAAAAGCTATTGTGTAATAGAGATAAAGCATGGAAAAACTTGCATTTTTTAAAAAACAATAAGCAATCTACAACAATATCAGCACTTTCAAAACCTAACTAAGAATACTATTCTAAAGGCTAAACTAAACTGCTTTAGTAGTCTACAGGAAAACTACTGTAAAATTCCATAATAGTTTGGTCAATAAACTTGTACAATTTGGTCAACAATCACAACTCTGCCCTTTCACAAATGGCACAAACTATAACACAGCATGCAAGTTTAACTTGTGCTACAAAAATGTGGCTAACTCTCTTATTTCCACTGTACACAATGCATCAGTAATTGACATTGACACTGACACTACCACCTTTTCACTGCCGCAACTCCTACTACCATGATAAAAAAAAAAAAACTTTTTTCAAAAACTTAAACCCATTTCTCTTGCAACTGATAACCCAACAGTGGGATATCTCAGAACAGTTGCAGAAGCCATTGCACACCAGAAATCTATACTGTAAATTGTTTACTCCAATAAGAAATAGTCCTCATACTCTGAAATAATCCTGTGTTATTCCCTTATATACATAATGCAAATGATATGAACTAGCAAACTGTAAACCTATAGCTATCCTGTCCCCTGTATCTAAAAATATTTGAAAAATGTGTTCACATAGAGCTGATTCACTGCCTAACAGAGAACAAGTTACTTTCCACAGCACAACATGGATTTAGACCAGTCCATAGCAAGGAAACAGCATTACTAACTTTTATAAATTATATTCATGACAGACAAAATCAAGATGTAATGGTTGCATCCTTATTTTAGACCTGTCAAAAGTACTGGTGCAGTTTCACTTCCTACTCTATTAGACTCAAGGAACTAGGCCTTGCAAATAATACACTGAGCTGGTTTAAAAGTTACCACAGACACTGAACACAGTGTGCACACTGGGCAGATGACCTGTCTCCTCCACAGCAAATAACATTAGGTACACCACAAAGTTCAATATTAGGACCTTTATTCTTGATTATGCTTATAAATAAAATACATGTAGTCTCTCACCCAGCACATCTAATTCAGTATGCCAAAGACTCATCACTAATATTTGTGGCTTTTTCACTCAGTTTCAATATGACCTGCAGTATTCTTTAGCAAAAAAACTGAAAACTGGCTGGAACAATCTACACTACTCCTAAATACAAATAAAAACTAAACTAATGGTATTTTTACCTCCAACCCAGCAATCAAACTACTGCAACTTAACATTATTATCAGTCCATAATACTAGTACTCAGTTACTACAAAATGTTGAATTAATAGTAGTTATATTAAAGCACAGATTAAAATTCATTCAACACATCCAACATGCAGTTAAAAAAACTAACCATAAACTCTGAGTTCTCTATAAAGTGAAACCATTCTTAAGAGAGTATGCACATAACACTATAGACTATAGCTCACGTATCAGCTCCCTCGTGCCCTGCATTCCTCATCAATTTCCACTAACCTACAATCATCTCAGCCATCTAAACTGGAGCAATATAATAATAAAGCTTCAAAGTTTGCAAGTAACCACGTTAAAGAAACACATGAATGTGGCTGGAGTTATCTAAACTATTATCCTTTTGCCATGTTAAAACTGTCTACAACATCCTTTATACCCCAAATAGATGCCCTGCTATCAACAAGTTATTCAGCTGGTACATACCCACAGAGAACTGTGCTTACTAAACCAGTACCTCGTACTCACTCAAAAATATAAAAATCATAGGTGAATACTAGGCTAACTGCCCTAAATGACCATTTTAAGGCTAGCCAACATCCTGAGGTTAGAATCAAACCCTTTACCTTGTGCCTGTGCAGTGAAGAAATTAGCAATTATGCTAAATCCACCAATAGTGGTAACTGTCTGTACACTATATCTTGCTTAAATGTGGAACTCAGTCCCAGCAAATATCAGAAGCATCTCGTCTCCTGTACAATTTAAAATCCCTCTAAAGATGTATATCTCAAGGAAATGGTCTTTCGGTTGTAACAGCCCCATTACTAAGACCCTGTCTTATTCCAAATATTATCCCATCTATAATTTAAAATCCCCAATGAAACCATACTTGTCAATATAAGAGTACTGCCTTTGTATCAACACTGTAACTAACTGCCCACGTTATAAAGTTAAATCAAATGTCACTAAATTCTCACAGTTTTACTATAGTAATCTCCTGGTTATGGGTCTGAAGTGGAATTAACTGTGCCTGTGTGCAATACTACAGTGAGGGCATGCACACACACTGTAAAATGTTCTATTGATGTGAGTGACTTTAATGTGTTGTATATATTATGTTATACAAATGTGTCTGAGTTTAACATGATAAAAATTATATATTAGATGTATTTACTGCTAGCTCATTGAAATGTAGCTAGGGTGGAGTTTTTCTCCTGGGGGTCTCTGCTGAAAAGGGGCTTTGCCCAGTTGAACTTTCCAGCAAACAAAGGATAATAGACAGACAGATAGACTGACTGATACTTACTTACATAGACATGTAATCTTCCCAGAGTGTCTTCAAAATTTAACTGGCTTTCCAGAATGTTATATAACTCTAGAGCTTACTCTGGGTTAGACTTTTGTGAGGTATAAGGTAGTTCCTCTTCTTCTATCAACACAAGTACTGGGGTCTCGTTTAACTGTTCTCCGACAAAAGGCAACTCTGATCAGGGTTGATGTAATGGTTAAGGTGTTTACCTCATAGACAAAAGACACAGGGTTTGATCCTCACTAAGGAAGACTAATAGTCCACAAGAACAGCTAGTGTGTACTAATGTGATTCTATAAACAGAGCACCTGATTGACACTGTTCAAGAGTTATCTGATGGAGTGGATGGGGCACCATAAATTCTTACTGGAGATAGTGCCCACAACCCCGCTTTACATGGGCAGTCATCACTAAATGCAATCTTGGGTATTAACTAGTACTTCTATGGTATTACATTGGGTTGAAACGGCTAGGCTTAAAATGACCTCCAGGTCGACAGCCTAATCTGCTATGATCCTATGGTCATACCAGTGTTTAGTATCAGTTGCCTTCTCTGCTTTATGCAATTTTTCCTGATTCTTTCATGTGAACCTCATGCTTTGAGCCTTCTTCCAATTGCTTACAACTTCAATATTTTAGCTGAACAGGAATATAATTAGGGTTCTGTTCAAGGTTATCTTGTCTCTCAGTATAAAGCACTTTCAAATTTTTCTTTCCTTTAAGTGACTAATCCTCAGCCTCAGAGTAACTGAACGTCACCCTAACAATTTCTTTTCTTCTGTAGTTTGTCATCCCTTTTCGAATGATTTGTCTTCAATTTTACTTTTACTTCTTTAACTCAGAGTCTTTCCTTTTTGAGGTTTCTGACTTACATTGGCAGAAATGGGTGTAGGGCTTTCTAAGACTAGGCCGCAGTGTCTTTTGGTGTCAGACACTCAAATGAGTCTGGTTCATAGGTAAGTCCTATGCAGTGAGTCTGCAGACCATTACAAGCCAAAAATTCTATTCAAAAGTTCTTTCTAGCCTCAAGGAGAGCTAGACAGGATAGATGGGGGAGAATTTGAGACACCCCATCCAGTTGTCTAGGTTTACCTTGAAAGTAGCAAGGATGCTACACTGCTTGATGTGGTAGAAGTTTTTTCTAGAGGTGATGGATATATTAGAATATGACTGTATCATGCCAATGTGTCTTATTTATCTGCTGATGAAGGTTTAATTTCTTTAACCAGGTATTTGAGGTACCATTTGTTTTATAAAGGTATAAGAGATCAAAGTGGGCTGGATCTCTCATTGCTTGAAAGGCTAGACACAATATTTCCACATAGGAGTCCGTAGGAGACTGAGTACAAAGACAAGGTTGCCATTCTGTCCTGATAACTAATGTTTTTGAGGCCATTGATCTTATCAGTTATGAATGTCCTGGGTCTCCCACGTTGTGATATGATTAGACGAATACATGCAAAGGATGTTTCATATTCACAAACCACCACAAAAGAAGTTTTTTAAAACCTGCTGCATTCATGTCTTGTCCATTAAACATCAAAAATGAAGACAAGTTTGTTTATTCCTGCCAGGAGTTCCTGTTTAACCAATGTATTGTTAGATTTGAAGATGTTTTCAAGGAATTTGTCTTTATCTTTAATGTTTAATGAACAAGAAATGAATGCAGCAGGCTTTAAAAATACAAGTACTTTTATTCCATTTACTCACCCTGTTATTGATACATTTGTGGTGGTTTGTGAAGAAGAGATTCATAAAGTCCTTACCCAGGAGCACAAAACATTTTTTCAAATTTTAACACCAGGAGAGCATGTGGCTGTACAGAACCTGAAAAGAATGTCATTAGTGGAGATACATCCAGCAGATAAGGGAGGTGGGATTGTCATGACAGGACCTCCTATCTTAGGGGAATTCAGAAACTTCTTGAAGATGGTGAGACATATTTATCTATTTCGAAGCAACAAGTAACAGCTGTTATAGATAAGTTGTTTTTCTCCTTTTTGATTTATTAATGACTGGGATAATCAATGAGGAATAATATAAGTATTTTTGTGTTGAGCACCCAGTGGTTCCCATTCTTTATGGGCTCCCAAAAGTATATAAAGATCTGACTGAGCCCCTTATGCACCCTCTTCTCTGCAGAAGTGGTTGGGTAACTGAACCCCCTCTATATTTGTGTAGAAGTGTTATGCCCCATTGTGGATAACATGGAGACAGTTTTGTAAGACACGGAAGTTTTTTGGGGTGATTTATATAAGAAGATGCAGACGCTGGCACAGAAAAGGGAACCACTGTTTGTTACATCAGATGTAGTGTCATTATTCAGTGTGATCCTGAATGCAGATGGTGTTGAGAGGATCAGGATGTCGTTGAATGAAAAACAGGTCTTCACGAGAACTAAGGTGGAAGTAATTTGCACTTTGCTTGAGCTGATTTTAGAAAAGAATATTTTCTTATTTGGTGAGGAGCTCTATTTACAGAGGATAGGTGTAAATATGGGCATAGCTTGCTCCAATAGCTACATCAGCCTTGTTTTAGTTCAATGGGAATTGAATTTCATGCTGAAGAATAATATTTTTGCAAAGCATATTGTATATTATAAACATTCTGTTCATGACATTTTTTGTTGTACACAGGTCCTACTTGAAGGTTTTGTAGACTTTCTTCATGGGACAACTTCTTATCTTCATTTTTTATCTGCATTTTTGTATCAAGAGTTCTCCTGATTTTATTGAATTTTTGGATGATAAGGTACAGAGGGATATGCTTGGCTGCTTTAAAACTGAACTGTATAGGAAGGCATGTAAGAAGAATTCACTTCTTCATAAGAAGAGCATGCATCCCTACCATGTACATAGAAACATATAGCGTGGACAGTTTCTCAGGGTCATGAGACTGCATAATGATGAAGTTGCACTTGACATGGCTATCTCCGAGCTGAGGTCTGACTTTATACTAGAGGGTATGGGGTAACAGAAATAGATGAACTCATAGCTATAGTTAAGAGAGAAAGGACATCCGTAGCTACCAGTGTGTCTTGAATTAAGACACACTGGTAGAAAAGAACTTAAGTTTCTGTTAACATACTGTAATGACATTTATCTTATATGTGATGTTATTAACAAGAATTGGGGCATCTTACGCATCAATGCAGAATTAAGTGAGATGGTTTGTGATGCGCTCAGCTTTTCTTTTTGCAGTAACCTCTCATTGAAGAGTCAGTTGTGTTATAAGCATAATTACCTCAGAGCAGAATGGCACCTATCCTTGCAGGAGGTGTAAATCTTGTAAATATTTGTATTCTAACTCTTTTGAACATCCAGTTGTACATCATTTGATTGAATTTTTTTTTATGCAGATTACCTGACTAGGAATGTGGTTTATTATGCTTTTTGTGAGCTTTGCTATGTTTTCTATGTTGTCAAAACTAACCATTGTTTTAAAGACAGAATTCTCAAACACATTAATGATATCAAGAATTTGAAGCTCAGTAATACATTATCACAACATGCTCATGTCTCTGGCACTAATTATAAGTTTCATTTTTTTGTTTTGAAAGTGGTATCTAATGATGCCAGAGGAGATGATATTAAGAATAAAAGTGAAGTAAAGGAATTAGAATGAATTATAGAATTAAGAGCAGACAAGCCTCTGAATATTAACATGAGTATCTCTTTACAACCAATTCTGAAAGCACGACCACTCCCACATTGGCATGTTATGTTTTGATATATGGTCATGCTTTCAGTTTTGATAAGAGTAAGTAAGCAGCGGCAGTAGTATTTAATTCATTAACTAGTTTTTTTAGTGCAATATTGTTGGGGTTTTGTTATACTATGCTGTAGTCAGGATTTTTAAGATTGGTTAATATTTGATCGGTGGCTACAGTTCCTGAGCGTTTTCCGACCACGTTATTAGGCAAGCCATTATTTACTGGCGATTGTTTTTTTTCATAATATATGTTTTCCTTTTTTAAAGGACATACTTTATTTTTGTATTTTTATGAGTGCAACAGTTATGAGTTATGCAAAGCATGATGTATTTTCCTTGGTGCTTTGATATGACAAATATTAACTGCCCTCTGGTTTGACTTGACAGTCCATGCAGTCCCTGGCCATTGGGAGGTACAAATGCAAGGTGTTTAGGCACATGATGACCCTGCCCAAGCAATACAGGCCATTCCTGAGATGACATTGCTGTTATCTTTAGCCACACAACCCTACACTCCTAGTCATTGGTGGTCTTACAGTTGCAGGCACAGATGTTCCTCAGGCTCAACACCTGGACATCACAACAGGGTCCTGGCAGGTGGTACTGTAGTTGCACTCTTTATTACTGGGCATATGGAGCACCATACCTGCTCATGGCTCTCACCCGGTTAAGCATGATGATGCTCAGTACACTGCCAACAAAGGAAACTCCTATCAGGATACACGTGTACAGTCTTATAATTCTGTGTCCTCCCTGCCATGGATCAAACCCACAAACCAAAGGCCACCACAGTGGACATTACCAAGTGTCACAGCATTGGAGATGAACCCCACCACTGGAGAATATTACCTCTGACACCCATCAACCTCTTAGCAGAGTAAATGGATACTGAATTCACTTCCCTTGATCCTCCACCATATTATAGTGCTGCAGTCATCTGTCACTGAGTTCCCCACAACCACCTGTGTAAGTGATGATGACTCAGCCATGGAATGCCCTATTGTGTGTGGGTGAGGGTGTGGTTATGTCTGATGCATGACACGGGCAGTCCAAGTTGAATACTCAGGCATGGTAATGAAAACATCATATCTGATGTTGTTTTCCCATCTGTTTCTCAATGTGTGGGTCTTGGATCTGACCATGGATCTGGCTTCAGCTATTTCCAAGCTTTGGATCCAGTGCTCAGGTATATACCCATACCCACAATCCCATGTTTAAGAAGTGAAGTATGTCATATCTCGTTTTCCACTATCGGGGCTTAATGGGTCTGGGTGCTCAGGAGTAGTTTTGTTTAAAAAAGAGAGAATACTTGGATAAGTACTTTAACTTTTTTATGTCTTTCTTCTACCATTTATGCTATAGTTTTCTCCTCTTTTTATGTTATCCTAACTTTTCTATAAAGTTTTAAAAAAGTAGTATTTAGTACTTACATTCTGTCGCACAATAGCATAGAGTTTATGGCCTTTTAAAAGTATCTTCTCTTCATTTCTTTCTTTCCTTCCCTAATTGGTCTTCCATGATGGCAGATAAGCCTTGAAGTTTTAAAAAGTGAGTAGCTTGTTCCTACAAGCTACCTAATTTGGCGTACATACGAAGTGGGCTTATTGCCTAGGGTCATCTCATATCAATGTTGCCTGCTCCATCTCTGGGGCTTTTGGTCAATGAGCCTTCAGAAAGAGAAGAGACAAGTTGATATTAATTGGTCTCCTACAGCCCTTCACAAAAAATAATCCTTCTTCAGGATTGAGAAAGTCTGCAGTTGCTGCTTCTTCCCCTATTTCCTTCCTCATCCTCAAAAAAGTCTGATAAATATAAAGAGAAATGCAGAGAGAGAGAGAAAAGGAAAAAGAGAAAGACAAAGTAAAATCAAAATCAACAAAAAGCGATCTTTGGATCCAAGACCTTCATCAGCTCTAGCAGCAAAATCTCCAGACCTTTGGGCCAACACTCTCTTTTTAGATCCAATAATTACTGCCTCTGTAACTGCCCAGCTTTTCCTTGTCTCCTATCTCCCACACACTCTGGTATCCAATCCTGCAAGATAGACCACATTATCATTCAAAACTTCTTTCCTCTACTTCCTTTTTAAGGTCAGCTAGGTCCTCTCAGAGCCTCACTGAAGCAGAAGTAGATACATTGATGAGTCATTTCCTTCAGAACCAAATCCATTTGAGGGTGCTCCCAACTCCAACTACCATCAGATCCGGAAGAACCATTTCTTCCCCTCAGTCATTAATGTAACCTTCTGCAATCTGACTCTTGTCCAGGGCAGATCTGCATTGGAGATGAGGCTTCATACTTCCTCAGCTCTGATGAGTTCTCTGACAAAGTCAGTTCTGACACTGTCAGAGCCATTAGTATCTCAGAGTTGAACCATCAGCTCTGACTCTGATAGGGTAGAAGCAGATTCAAGGTCTTTGGATCCTTTCCTTCCTCTAGGGGCATCAGAGCTTGATAATATGGTTTCAGTGACAGCCCCAGATTGTAGCTGAGCAGCTTTTAGTGTCGAGCCACTTTGAGAGTTTTGGATCTGACAGGGACACTCCCTGGATCCATGTTGAGCTCGGCTTTCAAGGCTTTTGAAAGAGTACTTTCTCAATGTAGAGAGAGGTCTTCCTTTTCAGCACTGGATCCAATCCTCCCCCAGAGGATTCCCCAGCCTGCTCATTTTGGCTCTGTTGGGACAGCCAGTTTCTGGGACCCTTTTGTCTGGCCTGCTAAGAGAAGTGATATCATGCTTCTGAGTCCTCCTCTAAACAACCCACAGAGGAGGTTTACAGGAAACATAAGTGTAAAAGGAGACACTTAGATTCCCTTGAGGAATCCCTGACCATTGACACTGATTTTGATGAGGGAGAAGGTTCTCCCAGATCCCTCTTGAGCATGTCTTATTTGGAGAGATTCTTGAATTATTCAGACAGAAAATCGGTTGTCCTCCCAAGTGCCTTCTCCGGAGGTGATTAGTTTTTCTTGAGGCTTTTATTTTTGGTCCATTTACATCTTGGGTTGTCCCCCTCACTGATGAGATGATTGATCTGATCTCTTCCCAGGCATGGAAGGAACGAGACACAGAAAAACCGGATATTGGAGCAAGGCTCCCATGGTAGAATCTATGGTAGTGGCAGTAGCAACTAACTTGAAGAAGATAGCTACTCTGTTCATCCACTGAATGTAGAGTCACATGCATTTGGACAGATTCGAAAAGCTTGCCTACCCCTCATCTAATTTTTTAATGAGCTCGCTTAATTACTTGGCACACAAGACTTGTTTCCAGATAGATCTGACAAAGGAAATTGCCAATTCTTTCCTAGTGACTTTGACAGTGGATCAGAGAAAATCCATTGATTCATGGTTGGCTACCCTACAGTTGCTGTCTAATGTCTTTGTGTTTTATCTCTAATGCCACAAAAGGTGCGCTTAGAGCAGTTGGTATGGACACTTCCATGAGAAGACACATTTGGATGTGGCTATGCAATTTTGAGGAGCATCTCAAGGCATCCTTCATCAATGCCCCATGTGTGGGATCAACTTTGTCTGGTCCCAAAGCGAAAGAGACTATCTCCAGAAGTTAGAAGGATGACAACTTCCTATCTGCTATAGAGATCAAATTATCTGCCCCTCAAGAGACCTTTTCCAGTAACCAGAAAGGAGGAAAGAGAATGTGTTTTCATTAGTCCTAGGGCATTGCATACAACACTTCTGCAGAAAGAGCTAACTGATGCACAGGAGTAAATTCTTATAATGGACTTTGCACAAGGACAGAGGTGGCTTGCAAAACCAAGGCTTCATTGCCCTTCCTCAGTGAAGCATTACAGTGCTTCTGAACAGTTGCCAGACTGTCGCACTCTGGAGAGAGTTGGGGGGTGATGATGCACTTATTCTTGTACCCAGCAATCTGGACATTCATCACTCAAGGCAAATAGGTGCAGAGGATCCTAACCAGAGGCTATTTCATTCTCTTCCATACCCTTTCTTAAAGCCCTAAAGAATTCCTGATATTCCACCCTTGCAAAGGGAAGAAGCCACTTCAGAAATAAGGCAGCTTCTAAATAAGTTATTTAAAAGGTCCCTCAAGACTAGAAAGAATACAACATTTGCTTAAGATTCTTTTTAGGGCTAAAGAAAAGCAGGGACCTAAGGCCAGTTTTGGACTCAAGTTGCTTGGGCAAGTTTGTGAAGCAAACAACATTCTGGATGGCCATAGTTCAGTCCATCCTTCCATTACTGAGGAAGAATAACTGGATGTGTCATTGCAATTCAGAACTCTTGCACTTTGGTCTCACTACAGCCTCCTGGTTATTTCCAAGTGTATGGCAGGAGTGGCAGCTCATCTACGACTGAAGAGTTTCTGAGTATTCACATCTTTGGATGACTGGATCATCACTGCCCCTTCCTGGTATCTACTCATTCAGGCCAGGAACTCCTTTCATCAATTGTGCATAGACTTGATGATTACAGTGAATCTAAAAAAGTCCAAACTACAACGGGTCCAGTCTCTGGAATTCATTGGAGGTTTTTTGGACACATGATTTTAAGTAGTAAACCTTTCTCAAGCAAGAATAACATCCCTTCACCAACCAGCCCATCAAGTCTTATCTCTATAGAAGCCACCAGTGAGACTAATTCTTCATCTTCTAGGCTGCATGTCAGCCTCCATCACATTAGTGTCATTAACCAAATTATACATGTATATGTGTGGGTTCAATGGTTAGTCAGGAAACAAGCTGTGTTTTTTCTACTGATTCTAATGAACATCTGCAGAACTCATGTACAGTGGTGGCTAGAAACTCCAGATGTTCTACAGGGATGTCCTTACATTCTTTCTTCCCCCGAAGACATAGTGCCCATGGATACTTTGCAACTGGGGTGGGGGTGGGCGCATTTTATTGGAAAGATAGTCCAAGGCATATGCTCTCAAACAGAGGCCAGTTTTCACATCAATATATATATAAAATGAGAACAGTCCCATTGAGTAAAATTGGGTTATATTGGCTAGGTTTGTAAAGGCTGTTAAGCTGTTAGCCTAGTAATTTCCTATGAACCTCTCCCCTTGAGTGTGCTAGCCATTTAGACAGACAACATGGCAATTGTTTTGTATGTTGACAAACAGTGAGGATCCAGATCTTATGGCTGTGTCGAGAGCCCACAAGAATGTGGCAGTTGGTGATATCCTGTCACAGCTTTTGATAGCAGTGCACATCACAGGAAGATCCAGTATACTTGCAGGTAGACTGAGCAGTTCCATCCTGTTCCTTCATGTGTGATCCCTCAATCCATTAGTAACAGAGAGGATTTTCAGTTGATATGATCGACCGTGCTGCAATCTCTTAGCCTCTACCCACAACACCAGATGCAACAAGTTCTTTCCTCTAATTTCCCAAAAAAGGGAGTCACATAAGGATGCTGTAACACATGCTTGGCCCCCAGGTCTCCTTTATGCCTTTTCCACTGACGCCCCTGACTCCCAAGTTCCTACAGAAAGCATTTGCGATGAGAGTCACAGTCATCCTCATAACCCCTTGTTTGTCTTGACAAATGTGGTTTCCCTTCCTGTGGCTTCATCTAGTCCACCCTTCCTGGATGCTGGGCTCGGGCCTAGATCTTCTGTCTTCTGTCTTACACATCAGAGTCACCTCACCAGAACATGCATTCCCTAAAACTGACCAAGGTGTTTCTCCAGTTCCAATGATGGTTTAGCAGTCTAGATTTTCATCTTCAGTTGTCCACATATTGTGTTCTTCCCAAAAACCCTCAAGAAGGAAAATTTATAAGAACAAATTGAAAAAAGCTGTCAGGCGACAATGCACCACTGCTCCATCCGTTATAATTTTAAATTCCCTTTTTTAGCAGGCAAACTTGATTTGAGGCAGCTCATTCATTACACAAGGGTTTATGGGTAGCGGAGCAGCCTGATCATGAGATCCAAAGCTTAGAAATAGCCAAAGCCAGATCCAGGGTTGGGTCTGAGACTCATACATTGAGGAAATAGACAACACAGCTCTATTGTTATGGGGAGTGCATAACGTTTGCTTTATTATGGGTTGTGTCATGAACCATAGCTGTGGATCAGATGACATCTGTTTGCAAGTGCTTTAAGGTGTTGCATAATGTGACATTATGAGGTATTGCCATTTATGTCAGGAGAAGTAAGGCAGGTGATGTGTACCATATGCCAGCATAGTTAGTTGGTGTTTTGTAAAGAATTATATGTCATTTGTACAGATGCTTGTGTTGAACATATATTTGTAAAACTGCTTGTGTTAAAAATGCCCCAGCAGTGGGTCCTGATGGACAGAAAAGAAATGCACCTGTATGCCAGACTGTATTGTAACTGTTGAAATGAATATATTATAACAGAGGATACTGGAAGACAAAAGGTTAATCTCAGTCCAGCTAACTTTGAAAAATAGTCTTAAATTAAATTACCTGGTTAAGGCCATAAAGATTGTGTCTTACAGTTCTGATTACAGCCAGAGACAAAATGTCTGTGAAAACCAGAACTAGGAATCCTACTGTATTGTCCTTAGAGGTGAACTAATTGCTACTTCAGAATGGTGGAAGTTTTGAAATGATTTTATAGCTTCCAAATGTTCAACACACCTTAGCAAAGCTCTGTCTGTGTGTATGGTAACACATATGTGCAAGATTCTGGTTCAGTTTCTACTAAAGCAGCTTGTGTGGGAACCAGAAGTCAGATGACCAGATGTATATGATGTCATTCTGTAATCCAGCACTGAAATGATGTTTCAATATTAGATGAAACAGAAGTCTCAGGGCAATCTGTTTTTGAAACCTGACAAAGAAGTACCACTCACCCACTTCATCTTGCCTTGCTTTAGTAATTAACCAGGAAATAATGATAATTCTTTAGATCAGTCCAGAAAATGTATTGAGATTAGTGAATTACTTTTTTATGTATCTCTGTGAATCTATTTATCAGTGTTATTTTTAATATTCCCTATGACTGAAACTATGGTGTTTATTGTAAATAGATATTCAGTATTTTCGTGTTCTTTTATTATTTATTATTAAATATATTTAAACTTTTCATTGTTGCTTGTCCTTTAGAAAAGATTTTAACCTTTGAGAGTACTTACATTTATTTGGTGACACTGTGGCTGCTCCTGATAACCTTGCTGCATTGGTCAAACACTACCGTTTGTATTAGTATTAATTTTACTTAGTATAATTGAGTACCCTTGCAAGAGGCTTAAAGCAGCTGGCTGGTGGCAGTGTAACTACCTTGCCATCTGGGCAAAGGGTTACAGAGTGAATAAATCTGTGCCAGTCTTTCCCGTGTGTGTGTGTGTGTGTGTGTGTGTGTGTGTGTGTGTGTGTGTGTGTGTGTGTGTGTGTGTGTGAAATCAAATCTCAAAGAGAGTGTGTGTGTCAGCTACTTGGAGCATGGACACAGAGAAATATTTCACAGAGAGGGTGGTGGAGGGCTTGGCTTGGAACACTTGGCTGAAGACTCAAGTGTACAGCTGTGCCAGTGGGGAGTCTTATTGGGTGCCTGGAGAAACTGAGGGAAAACCCAGCCCCCAGACTGAGTATGCTCACTTTCTCACTGGGTTCTGGGAAATTGTGCTTGGTGCAGAGAGTTGCATTTGTAAAGACTGTGGGTATCTATCTTTGTTCCAAATGAACATCCCACACTGTTGTCAGTGGTGAGGATTCAGGCTCCTTGATTACTGGCCCAGAGGAGGGACGTCACCCACACACCCTTGCCTCACATGTTGTACTGATGTTACCTGTGTTTCTCCAGAACTTGGGCTGTCTTCCTGCTACAGTATCTTTTTCTGCAGTGTCATGTTATGCAACATGGCATACATCATGAAGATTTTCAACCAAATCTTTCTACTATTTATTTTCTTCTCTTATCGTTCCATAGCATTCTCATTTTTCTCATAATAATCAACTCTCTCTCTCTCTTTCTCCATGTCCTTAATTTTCCCTCCTACTCATTACTCCTCTCCATCTCATTCTATTCCTCTGTCTGTTTTGACATTGGAATACTCTATTATTTTTCACCTCGAAACATTATTAGAAATATATTCAATATTTTAAATAACTATATACTAGTTTGCTTGACATAGGCTATCCACTATTGCAGTGTGTCTTGCTACTTGCAGTAATATTGTATTTTTAATATTTCTGTAAATATATTTCAATCCATTTGTGTTTTTAACTGTTGTGGGGATTTTCTCCCCTTGTATATAATTACTTATCAGTTATTATAAAATGTGTGTTTTTGTGGAGCCTTTCTCCCCAACTAGTTGTAAAATATTTAATCTGTTGTGGGGCTTTATTTTTATTTTATTTATTTATTTATTTAACATTTGTTTACCGGGAAAGTTCAACTTGGAACAAAGCCAATTTTCAGTTGAGGCCCGGGGAGAAGCACTCTACTTTTTGTAACTTTGTCTTTCTTCTCTTGTATGTAATTGCTCCGCTATTGTTTAAATGTTAAATATGTTGTGAGATTTTCTCCCTGGGCCTGTGCTGAAAATGGGACATTGGCTTGGTCACACTTTTTCAGTTATAAAAGAATAAATAAATAAAATAGATAAATAAAGCAAGAAGATTTTGCTGTAGGTATTAGGTGTGCAAAACATTGTTGCAACTTGTTGTGTTATTGCCTTAGGGAGTTGATTGGCAAGATTAATCTTAAGGTATTATGTGACATTTTTATGGTGTTCTTACATAATTTTTTATCTTACATTTAAACTTCATATTAATTAGGGGATAGTTTTGATGGTTTAACAACAGTGACATAATTTATATTAAGCATTATGAAATATACATCTAATTACTTGCACTACACCATTAAGAGCAGTTAGGGATAGTCATATGATTGTTTGGGGAGGTTATTTAAGTAGTTGTCCTTTCATTTTTAATTTTCCTGTTACATGGTGAACATTCAGTTTTTTTTGTTTGTTTTTGGTTATTAAGTTTTGTGAGTTGTTTTTGTATACTTGTATGTTTGATATGGGATCACAAAAATAAAGTGTTGAAATTCTAGGCTACACTTATTGAAAACATTGATTCTATTCATATGGCTGTGTTTTAATATGTAGAAATAAAAGACTGTAGAAACCAGGATCCACCACTCAAATAAGTTAATGAAACCTCTAGCGCCTCAGCAATAGCCTTCCAAGGAGAATGTATTATGTGTCTGTAGTTTTGTAACATTGACTTTTGCAATACTTTACTCAAAACAAACAAAACAGCGTTTTCATTTTAGTTCACTTACAAGTGCAAGCGAAACATTCAGCACTGATAAGTGTTTAATAACTCTTTTTCAGTTGCTACTGTGAGGGCCTTCCAGGATTTTCTTGAACAAAATTGTAGGCGCCAAGATTTACAAAATGTCTAACCAATGGAATTGACTTTAACAGCCCCTGTGCAATGGCCAAAAGGTTCCAAATTTAATTAGGTCAGAAAATTCCTACAGTCACTGCAAATCAAAAAGGATGAAGAGGTTATTCTAGTTGACTGTGATTATCTATTTGGTTATTTATTGGTAAAGAATTGTGCCTACAGCCTGATTAATACAGTATCCTCAGCAGGACATATGCCAAGGAGGTTCATGGCATTTCAACATTGGTACTGGCCGGCATATAATTAAAATATTAAGTGAGGGGATGCAGGGGCATAAGGCATGCATGGTTGTAGGAGACCTCCCCTATCATTTGAAACTGATTATTTGTTTATTTATTTGGCATTTGTTTACTGGGAAAGTCTGACTGGGTCAATGAGATACCCATTTTCAGTGGAGGCCCAGGGAGAAAAGCTCCGGATACATATGGTTAATAGAATGCAAAACTAGACAGACATAATAAAGTCATAACAGACATAGTAAAGTCATAACATCCAAGCACAAAATTTGAAAAACTACACATTATTTTATCAGAATAAAAACTCAACAGATATAATAAAGTTCAAGCATAAATTATGTGGAAAGCCTGATAATAGGAAGATTTATATAATAGATGATTATCATAACTATTATTAATATTCTAGAGGTTATGAAATATGGTAACAGATTATATTGGTGAAGGTGTAGGATAGTATGAGTACAGAAGGGTAGGGTGTGATAGAAGGTATAGTAGGAATAGATGTGGAAAAGGTATGAGTGTCACCTCAGGGGAGTATGTGCAGAGGAAGTGGGGGTAGGGTAAGTAAGTAGTGGGGATAGAGAGAGTGCAGGTTAGTAGCAGTTTTGATAGTTAAAGGAAAGGAGTTCCATAGTTTTGCCACAGAGCAGGAGTAAAGACTTAGGTCTGGGGTTATGTTAGGTTTATAAGTCATGAGGAGATGTTTGTCTTTAGATCTGAGATGTTTATTTGGGATATAAAAGTTGATTAACTGGCTAAGAGCAGGACAAGCTAGTGGGTTGTGGATTATTTTGTATACCATAGTAAGTTGTAAGTACTGGAGGCGAGGGGGAATTTAAGCCATTTTAGAGAATGTAGGGCTTTATAGTGATAAGTTAGAAGGGTTGGCAAATTTGTCATAGCAGCTTTCTAGTTTTTTTTTTTTCTTAGAGAGGTCTGTAAGTTAGAATTGGAGCCGTGTATAACAGAAAGGGCAAGAGGTAGTTTTCAGCCAGGGTAATGTTGCTAGCTGCTGTGAGGAAGTTTTTATTCCTGTATAGCATGTCTAGTTTTTTTTTATTGTTTTGTACGTGTAGGTCAGACTTGAGATGATTGTCAATTGTGGCACCTAGTAGTTCGGTATGCTGAACCAATTCAATTTCAGTATTGTTGGCTGAAAAGATATTGAAGTTTCTTTTGTTGGAGCTGTGGGGTTTGTTGGTGAAGAGAAGGAGCCTTGTTTTTTAGTGGGGAGTCAGTAGGAGTTCAGCATTGGAGAGCCATGTTTCTATAGAAGAGAAAACTTGTTCTGTTGTGTTGTAAGCAAGTTAATGTGTCTGCTACAGAGATGATAGTGGAGTCATTTGCATACTGGAATAGAGTGGCTTCACAGGAGGATGTGTGTAAGTTATTGATGAAGCATTAAATAGTAATGGGCCTAGGATGGATCCTTGAGGTACACCTGTGGGGATGATGTGATATGGGGAGAGAGATCCCTGCCATTTTACTGCTTGCTGGCTGTCAGCTAGGTAGCTAGAAAACCACTGAAATGAGGAGGAGGATGAACCAATGCTGGAAAGTTCTTTAAGGAGTTTGGGGTGAGATAACATGTCAGCTGTTTTTGAAATATTTAGAAATACTGCAGATACTAATTTGCCAGTATCACGGGCTTTGTTGACAGACTCCATGAAAGCTAATAAGGCTGTTGAAGTACCAGTATCACGGGCTTTGTTGACAGACTCCATGAAAGCTAATAAGGCTGTTGAAGTACTGCGTCCAGGTCTAAAGCCATCTTGAGTGTGGGAGAGTAGTTTGTTATGTGTAAGATAATGGAGAAGTTTTAAGTGCACACATTTTTTCTAGAATCTTAGAGGGAGGGGGGGGCAAGATTGCAATAGGGCAAAAGTCTGTCATGTCAATGCAGTTGCCTCCCTTATGTAAAGGGATAATGCGCGATCTTTTCCATAGGATAGGGGCATCTGATTCAGCTATGGATCTATTAATTAAGATACTAACAGGGAATGCTATTGCCTGTGCGGCAAGCTTTAAGTATTCTGGTGGGAAGTTGTCTGCTGAGGTTGAGCAAGGTTTCAGTTTTTATAGTAGCTTTTTTTATTTGAGATAAATGGAAGGGCTGAAATGTAATCTGGGGATGGTTTGGTTTTTGGTTATGAGTGAGGGGTTGGTTGTGTGTGTGTAATGTGTGGAGTGTGTAGAGGTTAGTACTGGGGGTATTAGTAGAAGTAGTGAGTTGGGTTTATCTTTAGGTCTCTATAACGTATCTGTTGAATTTGGTAGCTGTTTGATGAGGTGGTATATTGGGGCATGGATTGGGATTATGTTTATTTCCTAGGTTGAGTAGTGACATTACAGAGGACCAGAATTTCTTAGGGTTGTTTTTGCTGCTATCTTAAATGTAGGAATAGTATTTTTTTGTCATGCAGTATTTGTCTTTTTGTTTAATTGCAGAGTGGTCTGTATAACTGAAGATTTTTTTTTATTCTTTAGCCAGGCAGTCCATGGTTTGTCCCTGTCTTTCATTAGAATTTTACATGATTTGGTGAGCCATGGGGCTTGGTTATATTTTATTCCTTTTGTTTGTTGAGGGGCTAGGGAGTTAAGAATGCTTAAGAAGGTACTATTGACATGTTCAACTGCATCATTAAGGGGAAGTCTTTTTAGGATGGACCAGTCTGTAGCTTTTACAAATTCATTAAGTACCTCTTTGCTGAATATTTGTAGGGTGTGTATAGTTTTGAACTTGTGTTGCTTTGTGAGTTGAGTAGTAGTCCTGTGAGTATAGGCTGGTATGTGGTCACTTAAGGAGTTGGGGAGTGTGCCTGACGATGTAAAGTTAGAAGGGTTCAAGACTAGTATCCAGTCCAGGGTGGAGTGTTGGATGTTATTTTTAGTGCATCTGGTAGGAGTATTTATAAGCTGAGTAAAGCCACAGAGGTTTGTACTGTTTGTTGGGTGGTGTGAGGTTAGTGGTCTCATACGATATTGTTTCAGATGTTTAGGCTATAATATTTTCTACAATGGGAATGTTTTGCCCAGGAGTAATGTATAAAACAACTATGAAGATGTTCTTAGATGAGTTAAGTTTTAGAACTCGTAAGGGTTTTGGCTGTGCAGAACTGTGGTAGTATGTGAGTACAGGGAAACTGTCAAGTTGTTAGGGAAAATTAGAGCTATTACACCACCTTTTTTAGGTGCTCTGTCTACACTGATAATGCTGTAACCAGGGGGACGAATTTCAGTATCTTTTATTTCTAGTGTTAACCAAGTCTCTGTAATAGCAAGGATGTCCAGGTTAGAGTGTGTTAACCAGGCATGACAGAGTGTCAGTTTATTGGGGTTCCTATTAGATTGTCGAAACACCGTTTATGCGAATACAAAATCATCTGCACGTATTGCACGAAATACGTAATCGTCGAACGTGCAAAACAGTGAAATTCAAAATGTCAAAGTGTTTTGGTTGGCCCGTCTGCGGTATAGCTCCGTAAGGTAAGTGTGCGATAGTTACGGACCTTAGGGTTAGGGTGCGGGTTAAAGTAAGTGTATAGATAGGTAATGTGTGTAAGATTTAGTGTAGTGTTAGAAGTAGGGTTTTGTTAAATGTATTTTTGTGTATTATTTATTTTGTTTGGGTATATCTCCATATGGGAAGTGTGCGGTAGTTACGGACCTTAGGGTTAGGGAGGGGTTAAGGGTTGTACATAGATAGCTGTGTATGTGGGGTTTAGTGTAGGGTTAGAAGTAAAGTTTTGGTGCTTTACTTTAGGGTTAGGAGTAGGGTTTGGTTAGTGTACGTATTTGGTTTATTTATTTTGTTTGGGTAGGTAGTATGTAGCGGGTGGTGAGGTTGGCCAACTATGAACGTTCAATATTTTAAATTTCATGGCTTAGTGCATTCAGTATTTTCATGGTTCGAGTAATACGTGTCGCTGTTTTGGTATTCGATGTAATAGATTTTCATTTATTTAATATAGACCCAGGTTATTGTACCTGCTCCTGATATTAAGAGCGATAAGTTTTAGTTTTTTTTTTTGTCTGTGTAGTAGGAGTGGGGCCTGGGTTGGGGCGAGTGTCCCCACTCAAGTTTAAGGGCATGAAAGAACATCTAGGTGTTTTAGGAGTTTTAAGTAATTCGGGTGTTTGTATTAGTTTTAGGCTGCAGTGGTCAGTAGATTTTTTTTAATTATGTACTCCCAGTGGAAATTATTTTGACACACCTGTATTCGATATGTTGGGCCCATCATGTGGTAGTTTTTTTGTCTTCACATAGCATGATATTATATCATGCCTTTTGGGTTTTATAGCAAGTGCCACATTGGGCATGAGGGTGAGGTAGAATTTATTTGAAGTCAGTTAAACTCTGTTTTATGGTTATTCATAAAGTACAATATTTCTTACTAAAACTGTATAATTAACTGTCTAGCAGCAGAGCAGCTACCGTTTTATGTTAACATAAATTAAAAATATTTATATTTACTTAGTGTTTAGAACAGCAAGTAAGTTGAACAGAGAATGACCTCTGTGAGCATTACTGGGGAAATAACTGTTTGCTCAGGGGTGTTGTGAGGCCCAACCCCACTCAGGAGGAGGGCCTTTGCATCCCTAGAAAGTACATTATTTCTAGTATAATTACCACCCTGTAGGGCATTATTGCATTTAGTAAGTTGTGTTATATTTGTTTTTTTTATATTAGTTGTATACCATTTTTTAATATTTTTGATGTAAAATATCTCCTCCTCCTAATGTTTCAAAGTTGCTGTGGCATTGTTTGAGGATGAAGCATGTTACATCCAAAATAGTTTATGCATCTTAAATAGCGTGAAGCATGATTTAGCCACACCACTAACAACACTGTTCAGTCCCAGCATCCATACAGGTTCTGTACTAAGCAAATGGCGAATAGCTGCTGTCATTCTCCTGCAGTTATGAAACCATATGTCTAACCAGCCTTAAATGCAGACCATGAAAAGACTTCTCATGGAACTTCTTAATCAGAACATAGGGAACTTCCAAACAGTGCACCTGTCTCCGTTTAGATTTGTCAAGGGCAGATCATGCTTACTCAACCCAATGGATTTTTTTGAAAAGGCCAGCAAAGCAACAGCTGAAGGGAAAATGGTACACGTTGCATACCTTGACCTGACCGAAGTTTATTACACAATTCCCAACTCAGGCATAGTATTAAAGCTAAATAAACTGGGAGTAAACCATGATGTCACCCATTGTATTGTCAGTTGGCTCAAAGATAGGATGCAGGAAATCAAATTAGGGGAAGTTACCTCCACAAATAGATCAGTCACGAGTGGAGCCCCTCAGGGTACTGTGCTGGGATCTCTCCTGTTTAGCATCTACTTTTCTGAACTAAAAACCAGTACAAAAGGGCTGTGGCTAACTATGTCTGCAGTCAGCTGCAAGCTAGGAACAATAATTGAATCCCCAAATGACTTAGCCATCCTGCAGGAAGGTTTGTCCCAAATAAATAAGTGGTGCCAAAGTCAGGGACTGAAACAAAATGACAAAAAACACATATTGTATCCTTTGGGAAGTCATCTATCCCAAGGAACTACCACATTAACAATGCACCCCTAAGAGTTGACTCATTTGTTAGGGATTTAGGAGTTTATATGGACAGTGACCTAACTTTTTGACCAACATGTGTCCATCGTTGTAAGAAAGCCCTTCTGTACTGCACAACTTATAAACAAAGGGATTTTGTCTAGATCTAGGAATGTCATTGTCCACCTTTACTCAGCCCTCATTAGGCCAGTCATTTAATATAATGTCCTCTTTGGCATGTATCTGTCCAGGCACATGCAACAACTGAATTTCCAACACAGATACCTTACTAAAGTGATACAAGGCCTAAACAACATGTCCTACATGGACAGACTCAAAGCCCTGTCACTATACTCGGTATCCTACAGACTGCTAAAAGGTGTCCTGTGTCTGTCATACAAGCCACCCCCTGACCCAACACTGATGGATTTACTGCACATCAGCATGTCATTTGGAATCCGAAATACACATTCCTGAGATATAAATGTCTTCTGCAACATCAACAGTAAGATTTGGAGAGTCAGGTATATCTTCCAGAGGATACTGCTGCTCTGGAACAGACTCCCCATCCAAATAATACAAAGTTTATCCCTGTCCATGTTCAAGTGCAACTTGGCTCTATTGATGGGAAACAGAACATTTACCCCAGGACTGACCCTGTACTAGTAATGGACAGAGGCAGCTCTTAAATGCTTTATCCCACATGGGTCCCCACAAATTATATATGGTATTATCCCAATTATTCTCATTAGGGGTAATATATAATTATCGACCATGTGGTAGGTAAGGCTAATCTCTAACCAAATGGTATAGGTTAATTTATGGAAAAAAAGGGAAACTGGATAGCATTAAAATGGTCCTCAAAGGCAGCTAGCCTAGTACTTACCTATGAACCTGTGTAAGTATTTAATAACAGCATACACACACACACACACACACACACACACACACACACACACACACACACACACACACACACACACACACACACACACACGTCCAGTAAATTACAGACACTTCCTTGACTGAATATACCTTGAATATCTCATTATGATCAAATGAATGACAAACAACTCGTACAGTGCAAAGCATTGCAACCCCTCCTGCATGCCTTTCAATTGTCCAGATAGAGTCTGTTGATGGTTACCTCTGGGTCTATTTCTGTCCTGAAATCATGAGCAAAGAAGTTGAAAAGCATACTGTCTCCTCTATCAATGATTCTCACTTTCTTTTTGTCATTCCCTTTGTTACACAGACACACACACACACACACACACACACACACACACACACACACACACACACACACACACACACACACACACACACACTCACTCACTCACATAACTGAATTACTTTTTTTTTGTTGTTTTCTACTCTGCTAAGTATGTCTTTTAAAGCTGCACTTAACCAGAGGAAGGTAAACAACAAGTGTAACTGCTCCTGCAGTTATTTTTGCTAGCTGACTTGATTATCTTTTACTTATTTTTTATTCACTTTTTTTTTTATTTTACACTCACAAAACAGCATAGCTACATAAATGATGGCTCTTTTTTTCAGTCTGAGTTTCACGGTAGCTTAATATGTTGCCATGAAGAGAAGGACTTGTTTTTTTACTGGGCAATATCTATACAGTAATACCCTGTTAGACAACGTTCAATATTCTTCATTATATCAGTGTTGTAACAATGCTGACAGATGGGACATCTGGCCAGTACCCCAAACCGTAAGAGTTCATTCCTCACATGTTGTATGTCCAACCTTAGACCTAAGTACAAGGACTGTGCGCTGGTACTTAAGGGATGTATGAGCTCAAAAATCCTCAGAAGTTTCTTCCCACTAATCCAGGAAGCAAGACTATCTGAAGCTTAATCTGTCAGCTGTATGAAATGATACACTTGTCTTCACAAGGGAAAGGTAAGTACTCCATTAGGGATCCTTCCTTATTTTTGAACTTTTTTCTGAAATTTCAACTTTGTTCACATTATCTAAGGGTGGAAAATACCTCTGTGGTTAGGAAATTCCATAAAAGAACAGACATATCCTGTGTCTTTTCTACTTAGGACCTGATTGTCACACCATAGACTGCTGTATCTGTCAGGCATCTGTCATGAAGACCCTCAAATGCCATTTGTCTTTCTTGAAAATTTACTTCTAAAACAGGCACTTAAAAGCTTTAGCAAGAGCCACTATGCAGCTGGAAAGTCTTACTTCAGATGCACCTTTACAGGTCAAGAAGAAAACAAGCAAACCAACAAACAAACAAAAAAACAGAATGGTGTTGCTTTGTCCATTTCTTACTGCAGGTTGAAGTCAGATGTCTCCATTAAGACTTTTGCCACGTATATGAACCATTTGAAGGGCAATATGGAGCAGCATTCTGGCATGTTCTGTCTAACCAGTTAGTTGGTCACTTGGGTTTTGAGGGAGGAACCTAGGCTTGTGATCTTGGAGGGACATGATGGTGTTCCAAAGATAGTAAATGAGGACATCCCTGGTATTGTATTGAGAACCATCTGCTTGAATAAGTACATGCCAAGTAACTGCAGTAGCTTCCTCAAATTTTCGGCATGTGGAGGCTAATCGTCTTAGAGTATTGGTGAACTCAATACCATGTAGTGAAGTCTTTCAGGGCAAAAAGTTAATCTACAAAGGTAAAAGATTTTGAAGAAGAAATATTCACAAAAATGTAAATTATATGGAATAAGCTACACTAAGCATTAGTTATTGGAAGCAGTCAGTACATTTGCAGTAGTGAAGAAGGTTTGGTGAGGATTAGTGGAAAAAGTAGGAAACATTTTGGTAAAAGGGAGTATTCTGCAACAATGTATATCCTTATGCATAGTTTCTGTTTGTTAAACATGGTTAATGTGAAATATGAAATTTATGTCAATGTAAGTGAATAGCGTATGCACAATATTTAATATTGGTTTAATTGTGTTCCTCAACAGAAATCAAGTATGAATGCACTTGTATTGCACATCATGTAACTTTTGAGATGAAAGCTTTCAGTAGCTTGTTTTGTAACATGATTTTGGAATTATTAATGTAAATATAAACAGGCAATATTAGACACCTAGGGGTATCACTAGGATCTTTCTAGTAAAACACCTTGGGGTGTCACTAGGGTTTATTGAGGCAACAAGGCAAGCATTCTTTGTGTGGACTTGACTCCTGTATGTGTTCTGTTTGTGGATGTGAATCCTGTAATAGATGTAGCACTTCATTGCATACCTCTCCACCATACCGAATTCCTTGGAATTTCCCAGTTTTGAGGCTAATATAACAGGGTGTCACGAATTTCCAAGTGGCCCCTTGAAATCATGACTTTTTAGTTAATGATGGTGTCATCGAGCATCACCAGCTTATCCTGCAATGTCAACAATGTGCAGGGGCATGCGTGATGATGTCATCATCTTGAGACAGTGCCTGACCCCTGACTGCATGTAACCCAATAGCATTGTTTCTAAATCAAGCTAATCACTCTCCTGAAAATATGTATAAGAAAATCCACTTCCGGGCCACACTTGGCCATCACTTTAAGTCATCAGTTGGGTTGAGCACTCAACCACTGTACAAAATAGCAAAGTAGTTTGCAGTAAGAAAGTTTAATTCATAGGTTCGTAGGTAGGTACTAGGCTATTGGCCCTAGGGCCTATATAAGCCTAGCCAAAAAGTTACCTTGGCTTTTGCCACCCAAGAAAATGTGTGACCCTGTCGAACAGAGCCACGGAAGTGATCCCCAGGGTGAATTTACCATCTCCCATCCAATCATCAAGATTTTTCTTGAAGAGTGCTAATGAGCAGCTTTGTTTGATATAGATAGGTAGTTTGTTCCAGAGTATGGGAAGTCTCTGGGACAGGAATCTATCCCTCCAGCATGTTCTGTTTATTGTGGTAACAAAGTTTAGGTCCCTAGAGCGTTTAGCTCAGAGGGATTGGGATTTCTTTAAGTGGAGCTTGTCCAACAGCTCTAGGTTTGACATAGCTTTGTATGTTAGGCAGAGATCACCTCTGAGTAGGCGATATGCAATGGAGTAAAGCTGGAGTTTTTTGAGATGGTCTGCGTAGGGCATCTGTTTGAGGCAGGTAATCCTCTTTGTGAGGTATTTCTGTGGCCTTTCCAGTTGTTGTAGATGTCTTGTTATGTACATACCAAAAGTGATGTTGTACTCTATAATTGGTCTAATGAGTGATGAGTAGAGGGGAACAATGACCTCTTTTTTCCTGGATGAGAAACTTTTTTTGATGAGGTGTGCCACGTGGAAGGATTTCTTGACTACTATGGCGATGTGATTATCAAAGGAGAGACTACTGTCCACCTGTGTCCCAAGGTCTCTTGTCACATTTTCAGTGTTAAGTAGACTACCACCTATGTGGTAGCTCATGGGTACAGAGTTTTTACCAAAGGGGATGACAATGCACTTTTTGGCATTGAACTTGAGGCCGTGGCTTTGACACCAGGCATCTGTCTCAGTGAGGCCTTTTTGTAGGATGTCCACATCGTTAGGAGTTTCGATTATGGCTCCTAGTTTGCAGTCATCTGTGAACTTCATTAACCAAAGACCTTCTGTGTTAGCCTCTACTTCAGAAAAGTAGATACCAAACAGGAGAGGACCCAGGACTGAACCCTGTGGTATTCCACTTGTCACTGGTCTAAATTCGGATTTTCTTAAATAACGATCCTCGGTTGTTTTGGAAAAGAATACTGTCAAGCTCATTCACCTCACCTATAAAACTGTACGTCATAAAGTATTACTACCAGAACATACTGAAATATTGTTAAAAACAGAAGGTGGCAAGAAAGAATGATTTTAACTTTTAGTAAAGACACTATCTTCATAATGGTGCATATATACACTGATCTGTGCAAGTCTTGTGACACTCCCTCTTTAAAAATATATATGGTAGATCCCTCACACACACACACACACACACACACACACACACACACATGTAATGTTTATAAACCTCGTGCATTTGACAACAAAATTTGGTGCTAATGCAACTTTTCTTCCTGAATAACGTATGTGTCTTCTTTTACACTACTCCCCCTCAGCAACCAATGCTAATTTCCTTCTTGGACTAAGATGGTGTTGCACTATTACTCATGTGGATGGGAACTTTAGAAGACGTTACTGTTTGGGTATTTTGTGTGTAGTGTGAAAAATATTTGCTCATTATACTAAGACTTAAAGCAAATGATAAAGATGCAGCAGCTGTGAATGGCATCTGTACTTGCAATTTAGTCTGTTACGTGTGGAATTTAAAGAAGAGAATAAATAGAATTGACGTGTCACTTTGACTTGTTGGAGTAGGTCCCCTGATTTAGTGGAACTGTTTAACTGTAAGTGAAGAGGTGAGTTTTCTGAACTTTAGCCAAAAGCTGAAAATGATTTGTACATATCTTAACTGTATAGGAGATAGCACTTGTAGAGATTAGAATAGTTTGTTGATGGGTGGAAGAACAAAGTTGTGTTTATAATCTGTACAAGGTTATTTAATAAAGACGTTCAGATCTTCGATGATACCACTCAGCTGTCCAGATTTTCACCAAGAATTGAAATCATTAAATAATGACATACATTTCAGAATTCATATCTTTAAGAAAACGCATGCATATACAAATCCTGTTATTCTACTGACTTTCTAAGTTTATAAGAGCAGTATTTAAAAGTTGTTCCTGTTTTGGGCCCTTGTTCCCTCCCCCCATTATTTTAGGCTTTGTCCAGATTTCTTGAGCTAAAAAGTTGAGACCTATGGAAGCAGCTCTTTAATGGCTCAGAGTTTTGCCCTCTGAGGTAACTTCCTTTGTTTAATATGCTGTCTGGCTGGTTATATTTTGTGCATTGTGTATCTGTTCTTCAATTTGCATTTGAATGTTGGTATCCCACACTTCCATTGTAGTGGGTGGGGTTACACAATTATTTATACAAAGTTTATGTTAATCAGCTTCCCAGTTTTTGGCCAGTTGAATGGCCATCATTTTACAATGAGAGATATATAAGGATGTCTTTTATTGCACTACATTGTTTTGATGAAGTCTGGCAATTTCAGGTGAAAGCACTCAACCTGTAAAATTTTATTTATTTTGTTCATTAAAGTAGTTTTATATCCCCCTGTGAGGCACTCGGAGTCCATTGCTCAGAACCAAAGCTCGAATTCTCATCATGGGACACAAGCTTACCTGAACAACAGAGGGAGATGGAGGAGGTGGGGAGGGAGGATGAGAACCTTCACAAGCAACAGGAGTTAAATGTGATGTGTGCAATTCATGTTTATAATATTTTTTTGTCATCTCATAATGGTAAAATGATTTCTTTTCATAATTTCAGTATTTTTAATTATAGTGATTTAAATATTGATGCCCCATTTTTTTTAGTTTATTCATCAAGAGTTTTCAGTTTGTTTCGAACAGAACACTGAATATTGTTGATACTTTGATTTAAAACTATTTTTAAGGAAGCTCAATTTAGGTTACTTGTTTATGTAATATATACTCTACTGCTCCTACTGATACACTGAAACAAAAAGTACTTTTAATCCCTCCTTCCGCACTGCTTTTCAAATTTTAAAAGAATGGGTTCAGGCAGAATTTAGGAAATTGAAGAGACATTCTACAACCAATATGCACAATGTAAGTGCTGAAGAGAAGTCTTTATTATTGTTTTTATCCAAACACCCTGATTATAGGATTATGAAACCAGGTAAAGGGGGTGGGGTGGTGATTATGAACACCATAGATTATGTAGCCCATATGTCTAGTATACTTGAAGATGATGACAAATATTCCATTGTGTTGAGAATTGAGATTGCTTATTCTAAGATTGATTTTTTTCATTAATGACCTTTTTTTTCAAGGGGGGGATTGATAAGAACTTATTGGATTTTTTGAGCATCGATAAACCCCACATCCCTGCCATATTCGGTATACCTAAGGTCCATAAAGCAGCTGCAGGTTCTAGGACTCATCCAATGGCTCTGTACATTGACCACAAATTGAAGTCTTTTGTTTCTGGAATTAAACACATTTCCAAGGACTCCTGGGATTTTCTCAGGAGTATCCGGTCTGCATTTAGGTTCATAGGTTCATAGGTGTGTACTGGGCTAATGGCCCTGGAGCCTTTACAAATCTAGCCCATAGGATTACCCTGATATCGTGCCACCCGACCTTAGTTCCCAGTGTCTTTGTTGAGTAGAGCCACTGGAGTTATCCCTGGGGTGAAGTTTCTGTTTCCCATCTACTCATCAAGATTTCTCTTGAAGAGGGTCAGCGAGGTGCTCTGCTTGACATGTATGGGAAGTCTGTTCCATAGCATGGACACTCTTTGGGTTATGAACCTGTCCCTCCAGCATGTTCTGTTAATTGTGGTAATGAGGCTGAGGTCTCTGGAGCATGTGGTGTGGAGGGATTTCTTTAGATATAGCATTTCTAATAGAGCTGGGTCAGACATGGCTTTGTAAGTCAAGCAGAGATCGCCTCTAAGTAGGTGATATGAGACAGAGAATAGCTGGAATTTTTTGAGTCTGTACATATAGGACAAGTGTTTAAGGCCTAGGATCCTCTTTGTGAGGTATTTTTGTGGCCTCTTCAGTTGTTGCAGGTGTCTAGTGAGGTACATGCCATATGGGGCATTGTACTCGATGACTAACTTAATGAGGGAAGAGTAGAGGGAGACAATGACCTCTTTCTTCCTGGATGCAAAATCCTTACTAATGAGATGTGCTTAGTGGACTACCATCAGTGTGGTAAGGTCAAGGATGTTGCTACCTCTAGTGGGGGTAAGAATGAGCTAGTCCTGGGCGTTGGATTTAGTGAACTCCAGGAAACATTGGGAAAGTGTATTGGTACATCAGTAGTTTACCCAGTTAATGGAGGGGTAGTTGAAGTTGTCTAGTAAGAAAGTGTTAGGTTGGACCCTAATATTCTCCAGGGTGCTTAGGAACGTGAAGTGCAAGTCTTGGGACATGGTTGGGGACCTATAGCAGGCTGCAACCTGAATTGCTGTCTTACCCAATGTTAGCTGCACCTGAAGTATCTCCGATGCATTATGTTGGGCTGCCAGTCAGGAGGTGTGCGCATCCTTTATGAATATGGAAACACTACCACCTTTGGAGCTTCAGTCCAAGTTCTGGGGCCAAAAGGTGTGGAATGAGTTATAGCCTGGTAGTGCAGGGGTGCTTTCTGCTGCCTTGAACCAGCACAAATGTTAATGTTCTCCATTTTAAGAAGTGCCTCGAGCGAGTGCATTTTGAGATTTAGACTTCTAGCATTGAGCAACATGACCCTCAGATTGCATTTGTTAGTAGCTGTTACAGTGGTAATTTGGTCTTTGGAACACCACTTAAAAAAAGGCACTATGGGGTGGCAAAAGCCTTGGTCACTATCCAGAAGCCCAGGGGTGACAGATGCAGGCCATCTCTGGCAAAGCATTGAGGTCTGTCAATCATGTCATCCCAGGCAGACAGATACGGGATCCCCTTAGAATGACACCAGAAACTTAGCCAATTGTTGAAATCAATCATTTTCTGCTTGTACTGTGGAATCATTCTGGGTGATGGTAGGATGCTGCTCAGGGCTAGAGTCATACCTGCCTGGGCTACATAATCCAAGAGCTCCTCCGTGTCTCTCTTCATTTAGTCAAGGGAGGTATGTCTAAGGTTATTCACATCCACATGTACAATGACAGAGTCATATTTGTACTTGTTGTTGAGGGATCTGAGTGTGTACATTATGTGGTAGATCCTGGCACCTGACAGGCAGCTGACTGTTACTTTCTCCTTATTCAACATAGTGAATGGGACATCAGTGTGCCTCACTATTGAGTCACCTATGACTAGTGTGTTGGGCATGCTGTTTTGCCTTAGTGGCTTTGGTTGAGTGGCACACTGTTTAGGAGAGTTATGTGTCTCATGGTTAGTGTTGTGCTGTGGTGGTCGAGTGCATTTCTGCCTTGGAGGATTCTGCTGCTTGGCTAGATTTTTATTGAGAGCCTCTGTGAAGGTGGGTGTGTGCTTTGTGTTTTTATGTGAAGGCAGTGCTGGTGTGTGTTCTGGAGGGATATGTGTTCCATGTGGTGTGATGCAAGTGTTGACCTTCTCTTCTTGACCAGCTGTCCCGGTCTTGGCTGGAAAGTGCGTGGGTTCCTATTTGGATTATATTAGTGCATCTCTCTCAAGTCTGAGTGTTGGAAGGTAAGAGGAGAGGGTTGTAGGTGTACATGAGGTAGTTGCTACATTGCCTTAGGATGTTTTTTTTTTGTTACTATTGATGTGGCCAGTTTATTCTGTAGTATCCCCCATTTTGGGTCTTGAATGGTTTCAGGATGTTTTGGCAGAATGCGAATACTTGTCTAACGTTGAAGGTAATTTGATTGTAGAACTTATGGATATCGTTTTAAAGAATAATTTCATATATTTTAATGGAGACTACTGCAAACAGATTAAGGGTGTTGCTATAGGGGCCTCTTGTCCCCCATTTTTGCCAGTGTGGTGCTTTATTATTGGGAGACAAAGTTTATTTTGGGTTCCCCTATGCCCAGTTTTGGCACTGTTACACCCATTACCTAGATGACATTTGTGTTATTTGGAAGAGATCCATGGATAATTTAATGGAATTTTATTTATTTATTTATTTGACATTTGTTGACCGGGGGTGTTGGACTGAGCTTGTGCCCATTTTCAGCAGAGGCTCAGGGAGAAAAGCTCCATAAAGTATTACATACACCATAAAAATATTTGCAAACAGTACAGCATACATGACGTAATATAAACATGCTTTATAATGCTTGGATTCCCAGTTGTAGCATGTGAGTTTAAAAGGTGTCATTTACAAAAAAGGCAATAAAACAATATGTTAAATTCATTCATATATCTCCAATACTTAAGGACTTCACCATTTTCTTGTGGTTCATTGAGAAAACTGCCACCTTTTTGAGGTTCACTTGGTTTTTATTCCATAGATAGTATTAACTTATTTGGATGTTATTTTTTATAAGGATTTTTTGAATGGCAAGTTTCATTCTAAGTTTGAAAGGACACTTTTTCTACTAGCTACCTTCATTATCTTAGTGAGCATCCCTTTTATCAGAAAAAATGTACAGGGAGTTGTTTTGGCAACTCAGATTTGAAGCAGGTAGACCTCCAGGACTAAATGGCAATATTTCAAGTGTATTAAAAATTAGGGTGACTAGACTTTGAATTGAGAGATTTTATGATTAGCTTTTGCGGCAGGTATATATTTAAATCATTGGTTGTGTACTGATTTTAACAGTTTTATTTTATTTTTGTTTTATCTTTGCTACTTTTGTATGAAAGTTATTCTATCAGCTCTGTTCCTCATTGTTTAATTGCATTTATGTTTGGATTGGCCAGAATTTTGCAACAAGAGATATATAAGGATGTCTTATTACATTACTTTGTTCTGATGAAGTCTGGCATTTTCAGAAGAAAGCACTCAGCCTGTAATCTTTTATTTATTTAGTTCATTAAAGTGGTTTTACTTCTTTCCTGTGCTGGTGTGGGTTGCCTTTTTTAATTTGGTTACTGGTCTTGGCAAGTGGTTTTCTTCGATAATTGATTTTTGGCCAGTTACAACTACTTTTTATGGGCCTTTGTCCAGATTTTTCATGTTTCCAGGTTGAGAGTTATGCTTCATTGCTTCTGTTATAAGTATATAGACTGCTTTGTCTAGTGTAAAAAGTTAAACACTGAACTATACTAGAAGCATCTGGGTCATGTGTATAATACTCACTAAGATTGAAAGCGTCTTTTGGGACATGGCCAGGAGAAATTACTTCTTTATTTGACTTGCTTAGAGTCACATGGTGTACAAGAGGAGACTGAAAGATTCAAACATAAAACTAGAGGATAAAGCCGTTAGCACTGCAGCACATAGCCTTACCTCACAGTGCTGTCATCATCATCATCATCATCAAACCCCTTTTTCACTACTAAATATGCAAGATGAGGAACAAAACAGGATTATATTCATGGTGGTGGTATGAAGCCTACCGAAAATATTGTGATCAGAGAGTATGCATAGCTTAATAAAGTATAGAAAATAGCATTATCATTACATGATGGCTTTAAATGTTATGACAGAAAGGCAGTAGTATTGCCTAAATGTTTTCTGAAATCAAGAAACACGTTAGGTTATAGATTATCCATTGGACATTCTGAAGCAGATTTATCACTAAATGCAATCATCTTAAGTCGGTGCTTAAAGAGTTTGTTGGTGATTGATCGAAAAGATGATGTGTTACTGTTTTGATATATAGTCAGGTCTCACATTCTTTTAACAGAAAAAGAAAGATCCATATGTTCCCTAAGTTAAAAATAATAGTTTAAATATCGTATTTATGGGGACATAATAAGATAAAGTATATAGGATTTTGGATTAAAAAATCTAAGCTAGAATCATGTTATAATAAAATTGCTAAATTCGCCACCATCTTGCCCTTTAGAGCCCACCACTGCCAGGCACTAAAAGAAATTCAATGGCTAGAATTTCCTCACTTACTCACCTACCAACAAATCACCTGTGCCTTTAACATCATAAACTACCCAGAGAAAACTCCAGCACTAAAACAGCTGTTAACACTTTATTCCACCAATCGCCCCCTTCGCTCATTTTATAAACCTCTCCTCAGTATTACAACTGCCAACAATACTGCTGGCAAAGCCCTATACTGCCATACCATAGCTAAAAAATGGAATAACCTCCCCACTAATATAACCTCTACTACAACAAACACTACTCAAAGCACATCTCAGGAAAACCTGTATCTGCTCATGTATGACATGACAGTCTCCTCTGACTTTCCTTCTCCTTTCTCTTTACTTCTCTAACTCTAGGCTCTTACTTTCTCATAGATCTGACTTTCATCCTTATAATCTGGTTGCTCAGGTTATATTATTTTATAATCTGGTTGCTCAGGTTATATTATTTTATAATCTGGTTGCTCAGGTTATATTATTTTATAATCTGGTTGCTCAGGTTATATTATTTTATAATCTGGTTGCTCAGGTTATATTATTTTATAATCTGGTTGCACAGGTTATATTATTTCGCTCTGGTTATATTATTAAGCTCAGGTTATATTTTTTTATAATCTGGTTGCTCAGGTTATATTATTTTATAATCTGGTTGCTCAGGTTATATTATTTTATAATCTGGTTGCTCAGGTTATATTATTTTATAATATGGTTGCTCAGGTTATATTTTATAATCTGGTTGCTCAGGTTATATTATTTTATAATCTGGTTGCTCAGGTTATATTATTTCACTCAGGTTATATTATTAAACTCAGGTTATATTATTTTATAATCTGGTTGCTCAGGTTATATTATTTTGCTTTGGTTATATTATTAAACTCAGGTTATATTATTTTATAATCTGGTTGCTCAGGTTATATTATTTAACTCTGGTTATATTATTAAGATCAGGTTATATTATTTTATAATCTGGTTGCTCAGGTTATATTATTTTGCTCTGGTTATATTATTAAGCTCAGGTTATATTATTTTATAATCTGGTTGCTCAGGTTATACTATTTTATAATCTGGTTGCTCAGGTTATATTATTTTATAATCTGGTTGCTCAGGTTATATTATTTCGCTCTGGTTATATTATTAAGCTCAGGTTATATTATTTTCCTTCTCTGTTCCTTAATAGAAGCAAAATGTAAAATGCAAATTGTATGTAACTGCTATGTAAAGAATAGCATTTTCTCTGTCAGGTCACTTGTACTTTATAACTCTTTATCAAAAGCCTTGGTTCTTTACCAATCACAGTTGAACCATTGTGAACAATTATTTGTATGTGTGTACTTATAATTAACCTGTTTTACATGTCTGTATTACCTGTGTCATAACTACTTTTCTATATGTTAATTATGGAGCTTTTCTCCCCGGACATTCACTGAAACTGGACCGGGTCCAGCTGGATTTTCCCGATTAAAAAATGTAAAATGAAATAAAATAAATAAATAAACTTCTGTTATGGCAGTTAAGGACATGTAGGAATATTTTGGGCACTGGGCTGGCAACTCGACAACATAAAAACTCCACTTCCAATCATAAGCGGACAGGTGATCCGCTGTGGCAACCTCTAACAGGGAAAAGCCGAAAGAAGAAGGAAGATTTTAAACAAAAGATAATAAAGAAACTTGAATCTCTTGTTTATGGATAATGGATAGTAAGATACAAGCAGTGAAAATGTTTTTAGTCCCTTTAGTTTTTATATACAGGTTAGACATACGTTTATCAACCAGAGGAGAAGTTGTGGACAATAATTAATAAAGAGTTGAAGGAATTTATGTGGGAGGGAAAGAGAGCAAGAGTTAAGTGGATTAAGTTTATCCTCCCAATAGAACAAGGTGGTTTAGGATTACTTCCTTTGAAGGAATATTTTATAGCTACACAGTTAAGTCTCATATAGATAACAGAAGCAAAAGGTTATAATTCAAATAGAAAGAGATGATGATGGGGGGGTTCAACAAATGAGGAGAGTGTGGGATTTTGGATGCTGATGTTTCAGCAGAATAATAACCACCATACATACAATTATATTCATAAAGTTGCAGAAAGGTTCTAAGAAATAAGCCAATGCATGAATGAAGAAAGGAGATTTAAACAATAGGGATGACTGCAATAGGCTTACAGAAAGTAGGTGGGGGGCTAGAATTTACTGCAAAAAAACTCACAAATGCGCCAGGATATTGGGAGCAAATAGCTAGACAGGGAAAGTCAACAGAGTGGAATGAGGCCAAGAAGCCTGGACTGAAGATGAGAGACTGCCTTCCCTCTCAGGGATTGATATCAGAGTATAGGCAAAGAGAAAGGGATCGGAGAGGCCTAAGTGAAAGACCTACGGTAGTAGAGTTTTAGTCAAATGCAGAATCTAAGATGCTGTTAAAAGAGGATAATTGGTGGACATATAAAATATTGTATGATAACTATAAGGATCAATCAGAGGAGCTTAGAAAAGATTGGGAAACGAGACAGGAAAAGCAATTTACAAGTGAACAATGCGAGGTCATATGTATGGCTTCTAAGTATGCAACAAAGGCCAGAAGGTTTAAGATTTTTGTTTGAAACAGTTTGCATCAGAATTTTTATACCATAAGCAGACTTCAAGGAATATTTCCTCAGATATATAGTGAATGTTGGAGGTGTGAGAGGTAAGAATGAAGTAACTTGAAACATGTCTTTGGGAGCGTGATTAAGTCCAATTCTGTTGACAGCCAGAAAAAGCAATTACTAGAAAACAGAAATCAAAGTCTAAATCAAATGAATTTGAAGAATTGAATATTGCAAAATTGACAAAAGAAATGGAAAATACATCTTTAGTGAAAGGAAAAAAACTAATTTTATACAAATAAATGGAATATGTGGGAACAATACATGCAGAATAACATTCAGGAGGAGGAGTGAGATATAAGGGAAGGCAAAAACTGAGTGATTCATGCAATGCTGGAATGAACGACAGTTGTAAAAGAAAGAAAACACGTAATGTGTGCAAATAAAAAAAATGTTAATATGGTTTGTTTTCTTTCCTGTTAAGGCTCCCGATTGACATGTCTGTACAGTGAAAAAAAAAGACCAAAACTGAGGGAGAAGAGTGAATTGCAAACATTACTCTTCGCTTTTAAATTTCTTTTTAACCCTTGCATCCCCTGATGAGTGGGGCAACCCCCCACCCCCATAACTTATATATACCAAATCCAAGATTGCTATACCTTAGAGAAAAGGAAATGTTCCAAGAAAGGGCCATCTCGAACCTAGTATATGTAAGTCTACTTTTCAGCCTTTCACTCACCGTGTTTTGGGACTTGCTTTAGCAGGTCCAAAAATTTCAAATGGTTACTAGTCAGTTGTTATAGAGAGAAAACATGTACTGTATAATGAGTGTAAATGAAAAAAGACAGTTAATATAGTTTTTCTTTTCTATTAATGAATGTCTCTGTTTCAAGAGATATTTTTATGTAGGTGTTTTGAAAAAAAGAAGGGTAGTGTCACGGTGGCATTGTGAGTAAAGTAAGGATATCTAGTGAAATAACAGAGATTGCTTATCTCAGCTTGTTCAGGATGTATCTGACTGAGGATGATTTGGTGAAATGGAAGCTGTTAATACAACTGTTGGAAATAGTGCATAGATCATTGACTATAACCTTGATGATTTATTTATACAGTATGTCACTGAATGCAAGAAGTTCCAGTAGAGATAAATAGGTGTTGCTGATCTTAAGATGTGAGCTACAGATGTTGCAGATGAATTATCTAATGAAGGTCAGTGGGGCATGATTGTGACTGAGGGAAAATACTTAGAATCCAGACAAGGAAACCAATTTCATGGTCTAAAAGGTACAAGACTTCAGCTGAAAGCATGGTAAAAGTCATATTAGGAATATTTGTGGAAAGTACTATTTATGGACAAATTTAACCATACTGAAAAAAGATCAAGCCACATGGCAATTTAACCTCCCTAGACAAATAATCCTATCAGGAACAGACAAGTGAAAAAAAAAAGCCTGGAGGCATGGAACCAAGTCATAATGGGAACTGAGATGTGAAATCATCTGCAGACATTGCAGAGCTGACAGTGAGAGCTACCTTACTGGCAGAAAGTGGAATATACAAGTGAATGACTTTGAATGTTGGCCCTGAGCTTCTGATAAATTTTAAAAGCATGCAAAGAAATTAAAAGGTAAACGTAACAAGTGAAAAAGTAAGACTGCTGGCAGACGGATAAGGCATAATTCAAAAGCTATTCAGACCCCTGCATAGAAAAGAGTTGAATTACAAATTGATTTGTGACAGGTAGTATGTAGAAACCAGCTGCAAAAGATTGCAGAAAAAGAGGAGTGTGACTTGAGGATACGTGACCAACATTCAGATGCAAGAGCTAGGTAATGAAGTCTGAAGTTGTATAGTTATAATAAAGCTACTTTTTGCCCAGTGTACTGTAGAAGAATAAGATGCTGGAGTATGGAGATGATGTCCTATAAGGATGCATCTGCAGTCATAACATATGGGTTGTCCTGCCTCAGGCAGCCCTTCGGTCGGCCGGATTCCAAAGTCTGGGTCTAGCCTCGGCTGATGTCGCACTTTCCCCGACGTCAGAGCATCTGGGGTATAAAAACATTAGCCGACGCCATTTTCCTCAGTCTTTCTTGCCGCGTGGTGCCTGAAGCAGAAGCAGTTCGCAAGTGCCGGTCGGTCAGCTCCTGTGATTCAGCTACCGAAGACTTCGAAAAAGCTAAGTACCCCGTTGGGGAGTCTTTCTTGCCTCAGCCGATGTCAGATAAAGTAAATAATTGTTTAACTTGTGGGAAACAAATACCTCATAAGGATTTCCACTCTTACTGCCCCCCCTGCTTAGGCCCAGACCACGACGTCTCGGCCTGTTCAGCCTGTGCTTCCTTCAACCGACGAACTCTTAGACGTCGGTCGGAGTTTGCAGAGGAATTCTTTGGGGCTACTTTTGCATATAAGATGCCGTCGGAGACTCCGACTTCACATTTGGTGAAAAAACGGAAGGACAAGGACCGACACTCGCGGCCCACGGTTTCGGCTGAAACCACGGTTAGGCCTACCGCGAGTGTCTCGGTTTCGGCTGAAACCGAGTCCTCGGTACTTCCTTTAACCGAATCCACTCAACCGACCACCATGGCCCTGGAGGCCCTGGCTGAGTCAGCTACTGAGCTACCTACTGAAACCAGTGTCCAGGAAATGTCCAACACCATTCCTTTGGATAAGTCTACTCCTGCACGTGGTGCAGCCAGACCCCCTGCTTCCATGTCCATTAAGGCTTTTTCCAGGGCTAAAGCTGCTAAACTTGCTCAAGCTTTGCCTCCCAAGACTACCTCTCAGAGACCTTCTTCTAGTTCTCAGATCCTCAGCCTTGCAGAGGATCTTATCTCTTTAATTAGAGGTTCTCAGCCTCACCCAGACAGGGGCTCTCAACCACCACCAGACAAAAGGCCCAGGACTGATCCCTCTGACCAGCACTCTTCAGATGAGTCTACGGATGGATCTGTGTTGTCAGATCACCAGGAGGAGGCTTATTCGGCCTATGAGGATTGTGATGCTGAAGAATCTATCCCTTCGGCCTCCCCTCCTGAAGAGTTTTCTTTTGGTGAGACCCTACACTCTATGAGAGAACATTTTCAATGGCAGGGTCAGGAATTTTCTGATTCTAGAAAGAGATTAAGGACCTTTTTACATTTACCTCAGCATAGGCCCTTGGCTATACCTCCTGTTCTGAATGTTATTGATGATGTGTACAATGATGTTAGTACAGCCCCTGATTCTCTCCCTCCGGCTCCGGCCAAACCTGATAGATACTGCAGGGTCCTGGATTCTCATCTACATCTGTACAAGGCCCATTCTGCAGACCCAGATACTATTTTCTCAGGGCCCAAAAGGGGTTGCAGCTGCCACTGCCAAAAATCCTCTACCTTCTGAAAGGGAGTCTAGAGCTTTAGAGAGATGGGGAAAGAAGGTATATACTTCTGCAACTCTTTCCTTGAGGGCATTAAATTGTCAATTTCATATGATACAGTACCAAGAGTATTTGTTAGATGAATTGCATAAGAAGCTTTCCTCTTCTGAACCCCTTGGCCATAAATCCCTTCAGGATCTGGTACATAACTCACAGTAGGTTAGTAATCATTTTTTGCAGTGTGGTTATGATGCACTGGAAGCTTCATGTAGGTCAGCTATGACTGGAGCAGTTATTCGTAGGCATGCCTGGTTGAAGGAACAATCTTTACCAGACCATGTTAAAGCTAAACTCCTGGATGCTCCAATGGAAAAACAAAAATTATTTGGTTCCTCGGCTCAGGAGGTCTTAAAGAAGTTTGAAGAAAAGGCAAAATCTGTGCAAACAGTTAAGGACTTTCTGCAAGTACAACCACCGAGATTCAGCAGAAACTGGCCTAGTAAGAATTGGTCCTTTCCAGACTCGGACAGATCCCAGAGGGGCAGGAACAGGCGTCCCAGAGGTAGAGGGCAAGCTAGAGGCTCCTACAGAGGCTGTCAGTGGCAACCCACCAACCAGAGAGGTAGTGCAGGAACAGCAACAACAACTACCACACCTGGACAGACTCAATGACTTTCCTTTGATTTCGCCGACCAGGGCTCAATTGGAAGCACCATTGGGCGGAAAGCTTTCTTTATTCTCAAAAAACTGGCATTACATTACAAGGGACACATGGACACTGCAAATAATAGACAAAGGATACAGGTTCCACTTCCACACTTTGCCAAGAAAAAAAACGGAATGCCAAACCTGCCACCAAATCAGAGGGCAGAGGTTTTAAAGCAGATCAACAACTTAATACAAATGAAAGCAATAGAAAAGGTACCTCTTTCAGAACAAGGCCAAGGATTTTACTCCAGATTATTCCTTGTGCCAAGAAAAGAAAATCAATGGAGGCCTATTCTCGACCTGTCCGCACTGAATACTTACCTCATTGTGCCAAAATTCAAATGCTGACCCTACAGCAGCTTCTTCCCATGTTGGGCAAGGAGTCTTGGCTGGTGACTCTAGATCTCAAGGAGGCATACCTGCATGTCCCTATTCGACAAAGTTGCAGAAGACACCTCAGATTTCTTGCAGGATCAGAGCATTATCAATTCTCAGCATTGCCCTTTGGCTTATCTACTGCGCCCAGAGTATTCACGAAATGCCTGGCATCAGTAATTGCACACTGCAGACTTCAGGGGATTCAAATCTACCCATATCTGGACGACTGCCTTATACAAGTGGACAACAAGAAAAATTTGATAAAGGACTTGGACTATGCCATCCACCTAGTACAGGCCTTGGGATACACAGTCAACATCCAAAAATCAAGACTTGTTCCATCCCAAAGGATAACCTTTTTGGGTGCAGATCTAGACACAACCACTCAAATGGCCTTTCTCACAAAAGAAAAACAAAAACAACTTCCGGATTACTTCTTGAATCTGACAAGACAAACTCAGCTAACTGCAAGGAATATCCTGCAGGCCCTGGGTTACATGGCATCCTGCATAATTCTGATCCCACAGGCCAGGCTGCATATGAGAAAATTACAATGGTATCTAAGGAGTGTATGGTCTCAGCACAGTCACAGTTTGGAAACTTTGATACCAATCATTCCTTGCCTTCAAAAAGAATTTCTGTGGTGGGCCCAAGCCTGCCAGTCCAACAGAGGGTTGCCTTTCAACAAACCAAAAACAAAACAAACCATCACCACGGACGCTTCAGACCGAGGATGGGGAGCACACATGGAGGGCAAATGTATCCAAGGCCTATGGTCTCAAGGGCAGCTGCGCATGCACATAAACCAAAAGGAAATGCTGGCAGTGATGCACGCAATCGAGGCCTTCAAACCTTTCCTCCATCAAGGCCACCTGTTAATAAGGACAGACAACACCACAGTCATGTGGTACATAAACAAGCAAGGAGGCACGCATTCCTACACTCTATGCAGGCTGGCCATGAATCTATGGGAACTATGCTTGAAACTCAATATCCAACTACAGTCCCAGTTCGTGCCAGGGAAAGAAAATGCACTGGCAGACACCTTAAGCAGAACTACTGTGGATGCACACGAATGGATGCTGCACCCAGACATCTTTCTACACATAACACAAGCATGGGGAAAGCCGGAGATAGATCTGTTCGCCTCGCCCCACAATCATCAACTGAAGACATTCTGCTCAAGGACATACTACTCACAAGCTCTCTCTCTCTTTCAGCTGGAAAGCCCTAAAAGTCTACGCCTTCCCACCTCTCCCAACTTGAAAACATTGCAGCTAACTGCCTGGAAAATTCCATAAACCCCCCCCCTCAAAATAAATTATCACAGAGAGTAAAGGACATTGTTATGGAAGCTCGCCGTCCTTCCACATGGAAGACATACTCAGCAAAATGGAAAAGATTTCTCATTTGGAACACAACAAAAGGCTTAGATGTGACAGTGGCGAGCATGGCACATATTCTGGAATACTTAGCAGAATTGTTCCACAATGGCCTGTCCTATTCTTCCATTAAGATTCATGCCTCAGCAATTTCAGCAGAATACAATGTTGATCCACCTATCTTCTCGCATCCTCTCCACAGGCAGTTTCTGAGAGGAATCAAAAACATCAATCCTCCAAGGAAACCACCTTTACCTACTTGGGATCTCAACTTTGTGCTGGAGAAACTAACACTTCCTCCCTTTGAACCAGCAGCATCGGCGGATCTACAGTTTCTGTCTTGGAAAACTGCATTCCTTCTGGCCATAACTTCAGCAAGAAGAGTATCTGAGTTACAAGCTTAAATGGCAGTAAAACCATTTCTTATCTTCCATCAGGACAGAGTTTCATTGAGAACCAATCCTACTTTTATGCCAAAGGTGGTATCTAGGATATCCTTGAACCAAGCTATTCACTTGCCTACATTCTTCCCAAATCCACAAAATAAAGGGGAAAAACTTCTACACACTCTGGATATACACAGACAACTACGCTACTACTTGGACAGAACTAAAAGTTACAGAAAGACTGACCAACTCCTTGTAGCATATGCTGCTGGGGTACAAGGAAAAGCTATTTCCAAACAGACAATTTCAAAGTGGATAGGAAATTGCATTCAATTTTGTTACTCCTTTCTTGGAAAGACTGTTCCTGCAAACATGGTGTCAAGGGCAGCTGCGCATGCACATAAACCAAAAGGAAATGCTGGCAGTGATGCACGCAATCGAGGCCTTCAAACCTTTCCTCCATCAAGGCCACCTGTTAATAAGGACAGACAACACCACAGTCATGTGGTACATAAACAAGCAAGGAGGCACGCATTCCTACCCTCTATGCAGGCTGGCCATGAATCTATTGGAACTATGCTTGAAACTCAATATCCAACTACAGTCCCAGTTCGTGCCAGGGAAAGAAAATGCACTGGCAGACACCTTAAGCAGAACTACTGTGGATGCACACGAATGGATGCTGCACCCAGACATCTTTCTACTCATAACACAAGCATGGGGAAAGCCGGAGATAGATCTGTTCGCCTCGCCCCACAATCATCAACTGAAGACATTCTGCTCAAGAACATACCACCCACAAGCTCTCTCTCTCTTTCAGCTGGAAAGCCCTAAAAGTCTACGCCTTCCCACCTCTCCCAACTTGAAAACATTGCAGCTAACTGCCTGGAAAATTCCATAAACCCCCCCCTCAAAATAAATTATCACAGAGAGTAAAGGACATTGTTATGGAAGCTCTCCGTCCTTCCACATGGAAGACATACTCAGCAAAATGGAAAAGATTTCTCATTTGGAACACAACAAAAGGCTTAGATGTGACAGTGGCGAGCATGGCACATATTCTGGAATACTTAGCAGAATTGTTCCACAATGGCCTGTCCTATTCTTCCATTAAGATTCATGCCTCAGCAATTTCAGCAGAATACAATGTTGATCCACCTATCTTCTCGCATCCTCTCCACAGGCAATTTCTGAGAGGAATCAAAAACATCAATCCTCCAAGGAAACCACCTTTACCTACTTGGGATCTCAACTTTGTGCTGGAGAAACTAACACTTCCTCCCTCTGAACCAGCAGCATCGGTGGATCTACAGTTTCTGTCTTGGAAAACTGCATTCCTTCTGGCCATAACTTCAGCAAGAAGAGTATCTGAGTTACAAGCTTTAATGGCAGTAAAACCATTTCTTATCTTCCATCAGGACAGAGTTTCATTGAGAACCAATCCTACTTTTATGCCAAAGGTGGTATCTAGGATATCCTTGAACCAAGCTATTCACTTGCCTACATTCTTCCCAAATCCACAAAATAAAGGGGAAAAACTTCTACACACTCTGGATATACACAGACAACTACGCTACTACTTGGACAGAACTAAAAGTTAAAGAAAGACTGACCAACTCCTTGTAGCATATGCTGCTGGGGTACAAGGAAAAGCTATTTCCAAACAGACAATTTCAAAGTGGATAGGAAATTGCATTCGATTTTGTTACTCCTTTCATGGAAAGACTGTTCCTGCAAACATGGTCTCAAGGGCAGCTGCGCATGCACATAAACCAAAAGGAAATGCTGGCAGTGATGCACGCAATCGAGGCCTTCAAACCTTTCCTCCATCAAGGCCACCTGTTAATAAGGACAGACAACACCACAGTCATGTGGTACATAAACAAGCAAGGAGGCATGCATTCCTACCCTCTATGCAGGCTGGCCATGAATCTATTGGAACTATGCTTGAAACTCAATATCCAACTAAAGTCCCAGTTCGTGCCAGGGAAAGAAAATGCACTGGCAGACACCTTAAGCAGAACTACCATGGATGCACACGAATGGATGCTGCACCCAGACATCTTTCTACTCATAACACAAGCATGGGGAATGCCGGAGATAGATCTGTTCACCTCGCCCCACAATCATCAACTGAAGACATTCTGCTCAAGGACATACCACCCACAAGCTCTCTCTCTCTTTCAGCTGGAAAGCCCTAAAAGTCTACGCCTTCCCACCTCTCCCAACTTGAAAACATTGCAGCTAACTGCCTGGAAGATTCCATAAACCCCCCTCAAAATAAATTATCACAGAGAGTAAAGGACATTGTTATGGAAGCTCGCCGTCCTTCCACATGGAAGACATACTCAGCAAAATGGAAAAGATTTCTCATTTGGAACACAACAAAAGGCTTAGATGTGACAGTGGCGAGCATGGCACATATTCTGGAATACTTAGCAGAATTGTTCCACAATGGCCTGTCCTATTCTTCCATTAAGATTCATGCCTCAGCAATTTCAGCAGAATACAATGTTGATCCACCCATCTTCTCGCATCCTCTCCACAGGCAATTTCTGAGAGGAATCAAAAACATCAATCCTCCAAGGAAACCACCTTTACCTACTTGGGATCTCAACTTTGTGCTGGAGAAACTAACACTTCCTCACTTTGAACCAGCAGCATCGGTGGATCTACAGTTTCTGTCTTGGAAAACTGCATTCCTTCTGGCCATAACTTCAGCAAGAAGAGTATCTGAGTTACAAGCTTTAATGGCAGTAAAACCATTTCTTATCTTCCATCAGGACAGAGTTTCATTGAGAACCAATCCTACTTTTATGCCCAAGGTGGTATCTAGGATATCCTTGAACCAAGCTATTCACTTGCCTACATTCTTCCCAAATCCACAAAATAAAGGGGAAAAACTTCTACACACTCTGGATATACACAGACAACTACGCTACTACTTGGACAGAACTAAAAGTTACAGAAAGACTGACCAACTCCTTGTAGCATATGCTGCTGGGGTACAAGGAAAAGCTATTTCCAAACAGACAATTTCAAAGTGGATAGGAAATTGCATTCGATTTTGTTACTCCTTTCATGGAAAGGTTGTTCCTGCAAACATTAGGCCTCATTCCACGAGGGCCACAGCCACCACTACAGCCTTCCTAAGGGGTGGGGTGGCTACCAAGGACATTTTAGAAGCTGCTACATGGAGCTCAGTGCATACATTTGCCAAACATTACAATTTACCTTTATACTCCAGATCCAGAGCAGGTTTTGCTACAGCAGTCCTGCAGGGTATCTTAACTACACCATCCTTTCCTTAGTACCTCCTCCCCCAGGTTGGCTATGGTATTCTACCCATATGTTATGACTGCAGATGCATCCTTGAAGGACATAGTACAGTTTTGTACCTACCATAAATGTAGATGTCCGATAGGTATGCATCTGCAGTCAGGTTTACCCTCCCTCCTTCCCCTCTGTGGTATTCCTAGGGTGCTTACCCCTCCATTAGCTAGCTGGGGGATCTATTATGATGTATTTGTTTGTATATATATGTATATATTTTGGTAAATGTTTGGAATTTATTGCATTCCTCCAAATTTGGCCTTCCTAGAGGGCACCTGGCATCTGGGGCAAGAAACACTGAGGAAAATGGCGTCGGCTGATGTTTTTATACCCCAGACGCTCTGACGTCAGGGAAAGTGCGACATCAGCCGAGGCCAGACCCAGACTTTGGAATCCGGCCGACCGAAGGGCTGCCTGAGGCAGGACAACCCATATGTTATGACTGCAGATGCATACCTATCAGACATCTACATTTATGGTAGGTACAAAACTGTACTTTCTTCGTGTTTCACTGTTGCAGTCATCACTTTTGGGTTAAATGCTCGCAGTAGCCCTCAGTCAGCCTGATTATCAAAGTCTTGGGTCCTGCGTCGGTTGCTGTCCCTTCTTCCATGATGTCAGGTCATCAGGGGTATAAAACATGCAGCCGACACTATTACATCAGTCTTTCTTGCTGCATGGTGCCCGAAGTAGAAGCAGTTTGCAAGTGCCAGTCGGCCAACTCCTGAAATTTTTGTTTTCGAGTTTCAGAACCGAAGTCTTCAACTAAAGCTAAGTACCCCATTGAGGAAACTTTTTCTTGCTCCTTACCGATGTCAGTAAAAGTTAATAATTGCATTACTTGTGGGAAGCAAATACCTCATAACGATTTTCATTCGTACTGTATTCCTTGCCTAGGCCCTGACCACACTGTACCGTGCTGTCGGTTTTGTGCTTTATTTAATCAGTGCACTATCCGTCGTCTGTATATTTTCACCTCAAATATTTCTGTTCTCAATTTTATTTAACCAAAAATAAAAACGCAAGGATAAAGACAGAGACAGGCCGCCAAAGTCCAAAACTTCCGACGATGCTTCTTCTAAGCGAGTCATCAGTTCGCCAGTACTCAGTGAGTCACTTTCACAGCCCCTGACACCTGCTACTTCTGATTCACAGGCCTCTACTGAGACCCATTCGGAGTCCGGTATGCCACGAGATGCTTCAACCATGGAACCTGCGGATGTCTCTACCTTGGATGGTTCTGGAGCCTCTGTGCAGGCACCGGCTTCTGAGGGTGTAGTCAGGCCTATGGACTCGCATATTAAACCAATGCCTCCTTCTTCTTTTAGGCCTAAATCTCGAACCATGCCTACAAATTCGATGCCCAGGCTGCATGCTCAGGCCTCTATGCCTAAAAAACAAATGATAAGAATGGTTGAAGATCTTATAACTCTAATCAGGGGAAGCCAGCCTCCACCTTCTAAGAGACCTAGGACTGAAGTTGTTTATGAATCTTCTGACCAGGATTCTGATTTTTCTGATTCTTCTGATGATCTGGATTTGCCCTTATCTACTTATGAGGATTCTGATGCAGAGGACGCTATCTCCTCTGCTTCCCCTCCAGAGGATTTTTCTTTTGGTGAAACCTTGCATACTCTAAGGGAGCATTTCCACTGGGAAAGCCAGGATTTTTCTGATTCAAAGAAGAGGCTTAGATATTTCTTACTCCTGCCTCAGCAAAGGCCTTTAGCTATTCCTCCAGTACTAGACATTGTTGATCATGCTTTTTGGGAATCTAGTTTGGCCCCTGATTCCTTGCCTCCTGCTCCCAGAAAACCTGACAAATATTACAGGGTTCCTGATTCACACAAGTTCCTTTTTAAAAATCCTACTGCTGATCCAGAGATTATTTCACAGGGACCCAAGGGCTTTAAGGCTTCTACTGCTAAAACTCCTACCCCTTCTGATAGAGACTCCAGGACGTGGATAGATGGGGTAAGAAGGTTTACACTTCTGCAGCTTTGGCCATTAGGGCTTTAAGCTGCCAGTTTCATATGTTAAAGTACCAACAACATGTTTTTGGATTGCTTAAACAGAAAATGATGTTGATTCCTGACTGTGCAGAAAATAAAGAATTACAGGATTTAATGCATACTGCTGAGCAGGTTGGAAAACATACTTTGCAATGTGGATTTGATTCTTTAGAGGCCTCTTGCAGGGCTGCTGTTACTGATTCTGTGCTCAGAAGGCATGCTTGGCTTAAGGAGCAATCTTTACCTGATCATGTTAAAGCTAAATTGTTGGATGCTCCCTTAAATCAGGACTGCCTGTTTTACAACAAGGCTGAGGAAGTTCTGAAAAAGATGGAAGATAAAGCTAAATCTATGCAAACTGTTAAAGATTTCTTACAAGTTCAGCCTCCTAGATTTAGTAGGCACTGGCCCTCTAAGAATTTGTCCTTTCCAGCCTCTTCGAGGTCTTCTCAAGCCAAACCCAGACATAGCAGAAACCCCAGGATTCAGTCCCAGGGGACACACAAGACTAAGCAGTGGGGGGTTTCCGCACCCAAATCTGGGAGTAGTAAGACTCCCCCCTATGGAAAACAGTCTCAATGACTTGCTTTTAAAACTTCCAAGCACTTCCCAACTGAATGCTCATTTAGGCAGAAAGATTGGTCTGCAGGCCAAAAACTGTGAACTCATTACCCAAGACAAATGGGTTTTAAATATAGTGTCCCAAGGATACAGATTTCACTTCCACACCTTACCAACACTACTCCCAAATCAGTGGGCAGAGGCCTAAAATCAAGTACTCCGTCTCTCTCTCTCTCTTAAGCATGGGGGCTATTCAACTGGTACCAGAAGAGGAAAAGGGACTTCAAGACTTTTCCTGGTACCCAGAAAAGGCAATACATGGCGTCCTATCCTGGACCTTTCTACTCTAAATACATTTCTGGTGATTCCAAAATTCAAGATGCTGACTCTTCACCAGCTGCTTCCTATGCTAGGCAAAGATGCATGGTTGGCAACACTAGACTTAAAAGAAGCATACCTGCACATCCCTATCAGGGAGTCTTTTAGAAAATACCTACACTTCAAAGCAGGCTACATGCACTATCAGTTCTCTGCACTGCCCTTTGGCTTATCTACTGCACCCAGGGTAATCACAAAGTGCCTAGCTCCAGTCATTGCATTTTGCAGGCAAATAAATATTCTAATATACCCATATCTGGACAGTTGTCTAATTCAGGCAGAAAGCCAGGACATACTTTTGAATCATCTGGCCTTTGTTCAAAGGGTACTGACTTGTCTGGGGTACACCATAAATGAAAATAAATCACAACTGGTACCCTGTCAACAAATTATATTCCTGGGAGCAAGCTTGAATACAACTTCCCAGATGGCTTTCCTCACATCAGAGAAACGGATTCATTTGACAACCTACATCAAACAACTGGCCACAAAAACCCAGTTATTTGCAAGGCAAATACTGCAAGCCTTGGGGTTCATGGCCTCCTGCATTCTTCTAATTCCATATGCAAGGCTGCATATGAGAAAACTGCAATGGTATCTCAAAAGCCTATAGTGTCAACATTCACAGGATCTAGAGGCAATTATTCCTATCATACCCTGCCAACGTCTAGAGTTCCGTTGGTGGGCGGAGGCCTGCCACCAAAACAGGAGACTACCATTCACTCTACCCCCTGCCACCCAAACATTAACAACAGACGCATCAGACTATGCATGGGGGGCACACCTGGCAGGGAAGTACATTCAGGGCAAATGGAACCCAAGTCAAATGCACCTGCATATCAATCAAAAAGAAATGTTAGCTGTATGGAATGCTCTGACAGCCTTCAAGGACCACATTCTTCCAGGACAATTAATGATAAAGACGGACAACACCACTGTTATGTGGTACATAAACAAGCAGGGGGGTACACATTCTTACCCCCTCTGCAGACTAGCCATGGCATTGTGGAAAACAGCACTGAGTTATCAGGTACATTTACAAGCTCAATTCCTGCCAGGAAAACTAAATACACTGGCAGATGAACTAAGCAGAAACCTCATGAAGCCACACGAGTGGAAACTGGAACCAAGGGTTTTCAACATGTTGACAATCAAATGGGGGAGCCCAGATATAGACCTGTTTGCCTCCCCCCAAAACTATCAGTTGGACAAATTCTGCACAAGGACTCCCCACAAACAAGCTTGGAAAGTGGGTGCATTTCCTCCTCTGCCTCTGCTCTATAAAGTACTACTAAAGATCAAACAAGACAAAACAAGGAAGATTTTGATTGCACCAGACTGGCCACGCCAACACTGGTATCCCCTCTTGTGCAGTGTGTGACTGTGGACCCAATGGCACCTGACCCAGACTCCTACTCTATTGTCTCAGCAGGAGAACCAAATTCTGCATCCTCAACTTCAAACACTGAATCTAGCAGCCTGGCTAATTACATAATTTCTCCTTTACCATCTCTCAGTAAACCAGTGATGGATATCATTTTAGATGCAAGGAGGCCTAGTACCAGAAAGACTTACGCTGAAAAATGGAAAAGATTCTGTGCCTGGAACCAATCTCAAGGGATGAGCACAACAGTGCCCAATTTACCTCAGATCTTACAATACTTAACTGAGATGCTTCATAAGGGCTTGCCTTTCTCCGCCATCAAAATTCACGCCTTGGCCATCTCAGCTCATTATAACACACAACCACCCCTCTTCTCTCATCCACTGCTTAAGAAATTCCTCAGGGGGGCCAAAAATCTATGACCACCCAGGAGAGCTCCAACTCCAGCCTGGGAACTCAACTTTGTATTGGAAAAGCTCACCCTTCCTCCTTTTGAGCCAGCTGCCATTGTGGACTTAAAATTCCTTTCTTGGAAAACAGCTTTCCTTTTAGCAATCACTTCAGCAAGAAGGGTATCTGAATTACAGGCCGTCATGGCAGTGGAGCCTTTCATCATTTTTCATGTGGACAGGGTATCCCTCAGGACCAATCCCTCATTCATGCCCAAGGTGGTATCCAGTGTGGCCCTTAATCAGTTCAAACATTTGCCAACCTTCTTTCCTAACCCACAGAACAAAGGGTAACAGATTCTGCACTCCTTAGACATGCACAGACAACTTAGATTCTACTTGGACAGAACTAAACCTCAAAGGAAATCTGATCAACTGCTGGTGGCATTTGCTGCAGGGGCAGAGAGGAAGGCTATTTCAAAGCAAACCATTTCCAAATGGATAGGCCATTGTATTCTTTTTTGCTACAAGCACCATGGAAAACCTATCCCACAGGGGATCAGACCCCACTCTACCAAGGCTGCATCTACCTCTACAGCCTTTCTCAGAGGCGTCCCTACCAGGGACATCCTAGAAGCTGCTACTTGGAGTTTTGTACATACTTTCACCAAGTATTACCATTTGCCAATTTTCTCTAAATCCAGAGCTGGTTTTGCCATTGCAGTCTTGCAGGGTTTTTAGCTGGTCCTAATTCTATTTAAATTCCTCCTCCCATCCTTAGCTTTGGGAATCTACCCAAAAGTGATGACTGCAACAGTGAAACACGAAGAACATAATACAGTTGTGTACACTTACCATAAATGTTGATGTTTGAGTGTATTCACTGTTGCAGTCCTGGTTACCCTCACTCCAGCCCCCTTCTTTTTTGGATATACCTCTACTCTCCCTTAATATCTTCAAAAGCTTTTTGGTGTATTTGCCTTTTTGTTGGAGGTATAACCTTGTATATTTATAGATTTAATTGCTTCCCATTAAGGGGGCACCTGACATCTGGGGCAAGAAAAACTGATGTAATGGCATCGGCTGCATGTTTTATATGCCTGATGACCTGACATCATGGAAGAAGGGACAGCAACCGACGCAGGACCTGAGACTTTGTTAATCAGGCCGACTGAGGGCTACTGCAAGCAGATAACCCAAAAGTGATGACTGCAACAGTGAATACACTCGAACATCTACATTTATGGTAACTGTACACAACTGTATTTTAATGAGACAAAGCACAGGTTGAAATTGCAGGAGAATGCAGGGGTCTATATTAGATGATCGAACTTTCAAAAGTTCCACCGTCATATGGTCAACACCATATGATCGAACGTTTAAAAGTTCGAACATCTAATAAAAAAAAAAACTACGCAAATAACCTACCTGAACATTTTAAGTATGGGGGCAAGCCCCGCTGCACCCCCCACACCCCCCACTCTTTAAATATACCAACTCTGAGATAGCACTACAATGCAGAAAAGGGAAATATTCCCATTCCGTGCTGTACGGAGATCTCCATTAAAACTTTCGAACTTTCAAAAATTCGATCAGAAGTTTGCTCATCTAATATAAATCCAAATGCAGAGACCATGCAGGGGAAACCAAAGATCAGCTGAAGTACAGGGGCATCACTAGAAATAGTGTGCCCAATAACAAAGCAGTTCAGAATGTCAAAAAATGGAGGTATAGCCTTGTATATAAGGAGGGAGGATAGTTGAGGGATAAACTTGAAACTATAATGGACAGCACATTCCACTTAAGTTGCATGTAGAAAACACCTCTCTTCTTGTTAAACAAAAAGAAAAGAAAGTAGCAGATACTATCATTTACACAACAAAGAAAGACATGGATGGTAATTTTGAATGGAGACAATAAAACAGTGACTGTTGGGGGTGCATGTCCAAAATGGTAAGTGGTTAACAGCACTGTACTTTTGCTGTGCTTCATTTTAACATCTCTGACTGGATGTTTACAGAAAAATTCAAAGAAAATATTTCAAAAGTTGATGGATGTATAATTAAACTACTTCTGAAAAAAATTTCTGCAAGAAAAAATAAGTTTGAAACTTTTTTATCGCTTCTCCTGTAAAGAAACTAATTCTCTCAGAATGAGTTACTCTAAACCCAGTGTACAGGACAGTGCAATGAAGAGAGACATTCAGTCTATACTCAGCAACAACAATGAACTATCTATAAAGATGGATAAATTGGAAAGCAAAATAGACAACATTAAGGAGGGATGTAACAAACAGGCAGAAGTGTTGAGTGAAGCTCTTAAATAACAATCTTCACAAATTTCAAATATAGAACAGGCAATGACTGATTTAGATGAAAGAATGATTAAGAGTGAGAATAATACTGAATTTCTCCTGAAACAAAATAACCTATTTGGGGAAAAATAGAAGAGCTAGAAAACAGGTCAAGAAGGAACAATATTAGGATTTATGGCATCCCTGAGAAAAAGGAAGGAAACAGTATGATTCAGTTTCAAAATACCTGGCTGCCTAAAACATTGAACCTGCCTCAAGTTCTTCCAACACATCAATAAAGAAAAATCCACCTACACCAAAGTCAGTGATCATTAGATTCTTTTCCAGCCAAGATAAAGCTCTAGTTTTAAAAGAAGCATGGACTAATAATCTAGTTAAAAGGAAAGAAAATATTGTAAGATTTGACAATGATTATTCAAACTCAGTTATGCATGTGTACCTCTTATAAAGAACTTAAGAAAAACAATATTAAAGCACAAATGTTGTTTTCAGCAAAAATAAAAATTCATCTTACAGAAGGACAGAGGACATTTAACACTTTGGAAGATGCTCTAACGTTTATACAGAGGAATACAATTCTAGAAAAAAATGAAGAAATGGACTGGAGTTTGTTTACATCTTTCAGAAGAAATGCAACAACGAATAGTCATTTAAAGACAGAAACAGCAAAAAACTGAAAGATAAATGAAAAATCAATTAATTGTCATTGTAATATTTGTTCTGTAACATAAATAAGTATATAAATAATAAGGATCAGATAATACCGCTTTCTACAAGGTAAATCATTTTATTCCTTATTTCAAATGATCTTTGTTTAAGTTATATGTATATAATTGATGTTAATTAATTCCAAATAGACCTTACTCAGTCATAGTATACTTATCACTAAATGTAAAGTATCAATATGATGAAGATTTTGTAAAGAAACAAACATTGTAAGTACTTGATATGGTTTTGTGCTGTACTTGGAATATAAAATGACAGCAAAAAAAGTATGTTAAGCTGCATTCTAATTCACATAAGTGGCTGTTTTACATATACAAAAGAAAGTACTGAAATGTCACTAAACATTTAGCATATCCGTGAAACTTATGCAAGCTGAATTATCACACCTCACTGGCATTTTGTCAACACAAGTTTTATTCTTAGGTCTCCTTTAAAGATTGATAGAAAGCTTCATACAAAATAATTCATGCAAACCTGAGAAAACATTTGCGTATGAAATGTTGGAGTCATTGTTTTATCTCTGATTATACTTTGTTACTGTTGTCTTATAATATGTAGTAGTTATTTACTGACTAAAGTAACTTGCTAAGCATTTATTTTAAAATGAAGGTTAAAATGAACCCTTGTGATTGTCATGAGTTGTACATGCAGAGTTTCTGAAAAGATATTATCTGCATCTGCGAAAGTATTTGAATGTTTAATGTGTTTCATGTTTTTGTTTTGTTCCTTGATTACATGGCTTTGAATGGCTAATATTTAATGTATGAATGTTTAAATTCACTTACGAATATCACAAACATTTCTGTGCATGCAAGTATATCTAAACAAACTATTTTCATGCCTTTAACATTAATTTATCTGTAAAACAAGATTCAAATGCAAGGTTCTATGAGTTGTTATTCTTTCCTTCTTCTTCTTCCTTAAAGTGAAAGCTGAGCTGAGCTTTCAACCCCCCTCCCCCTGAACCGGAAGTGATGTATTAGAATGCTAAAACAGGAAATGCAGTGTGCTTTAATTATTAATACTGATAAATTAACTTAAAAACACTCATGTCTAGGAATTAAAACACATTGCACTTAATCATGCTTAAGGAATGTACATAATTCATATAATATAATAAATTAAAGTTAAAAATGAGGTTTAAAACCAATGATAACTGGTTTGTATGTTTGCTTGCTTGTTATATACAAACAGCTTGATGGCTTGTTATATAATAACGATGGACCACACTGCAGCTTATAATAAGAACACTTTTGGTATGATAGAAATGATTATATTCCCTGGTAAAAATCACTGATAGGTTATATTTGATAGATTTTATTTATAAAATATCTGCTGTTACTTCAAATTCCCTCTGGTAAAATGCATAAATAAGATAGTGGATTGATTGCAAGAAATGAAAGTATACAATAAAGATAAGGAAATAGAATAATAGCTTCTCGCTATATAAGGGATGGTATATCTTTTTTTTTCAAACAGCATAGTGCATATGGGTTATTACTGAAGTTCAGAGTTCATGTAAATAGTAAATGACATAAGACAGATGGTATAAGCAGGAATAGAAAGAGTAAAGGACAAATAGACATGTATATAGTTAGTAGATTGTTATATAAATAATTGTATGCACAGTAAATAAATAATATGCAACTTCATCACCTTTATAATAACAATGTGAAAATAACATCTGATGACCTTCTTATTGTAGTCTGAGGAGCAAGAAGAGGTTATAAGAGAATATGGGAAAAGTGATAACTAAGCTGGCTTATTTAAAGTGGAATGGAACCTAAGTAGCCTTTTCTCTCTTTTTCTTAATAATGAGTAGAAGGGCTTTCTAAAAATGGTTCTTTTTAAGATAGTGGAACAGGGTCTATATCACGACATCAAGTGATAAAAAGAGCGAACGCTGTTTTGTCGAACACTAAAAACCAAAAGCAGTAAATGTCAAACATATGGAAGAGCTATTTTTTTCCCAGGGAAAAAAATCACTGCTCCACAAAAAAAAAAAAAAAAAAATCCAAACACAAAATAAAGTGCTGGTCTTCACCCCCACACACACCCGACTTAAATATGCCAAATCCGAGATCGCACCACAGTGGAGGAAATGGCAAAGTCCAGAAAATGGCCCAGCAACTTTTTTCCCTGGGAAAAAAATCACTGTTCCTTGTGTTTGGCAATCAGTGTCGAATTTTAGTGTTCGATAAAAGAGCATTCACTCTTTTTATTGTTCGACATCATAATATAGACCCAGTGGAACATACATGCATGAAGCAGAAGCATGAGCTAAATGTAGTTAGTCTACTGGGGAGGTTGAGCTGTAGTTTGTTTGATTTTATCAACAAACAAGGAATATGTCTTTTCATGGTAGAATATTTTAAGGTTATAGTGTTAGATAATATTCTAATTGTTTTAAAAGTTTTGTCCAAAGCTGAATGTTCTTTATCATTATCTCTGAACTATGTAATTATTTTTACATAGATGTATTTTTTAGTAATATGTCCTCTTATGAATGTCTGATTTTAAATGTTTGTCTGTTAATATTAATGGATTAAATAATCTAGTAAAGAGGGAAAGCCTACTTAAATATCTGAAGTTACATAAAGCTGAAGTAGTATTTTTTACAAGAAACACATTTACTCAATAAAATTGTTAATAAACTATCACTGAATAATTATTTAATTCTGGCAGGCTCTGGTTTTAGATCTAAAAGAAGAGGCACTCTCATTATGTGAACAAATTCCCCACTTATGCCTAACGTAATAAATACTTTTATTGATAAAAACGGTATGTTAAGCATTATTCCAATTGAATGGAATTTTTTGGGTGGCACAGTGGTGCAGCAGTTAGATTTGTCACCTCACAGCAAGAGGTTCTCCACTTCAATTCTTGGCTGGAATGCCTTCTGTGCAGAATCTGCATGTCCTCCCCGTGTTCACGTGGATTTCCACATGGTGTTCTGGTTTCCTCCTGCATTTCAAAGTTTCTCTGTAAGTAAATGTTAAATAAATAAAATAAGTAAATAGATAAAAACAAATATATACTTTGGTAAACTGTTATTGGATTCCAGGGGTTGGAGCTAAAAATGCAAAAAAAAAATAAATATCTAGACACTATAGCCTATTATATGAAAGGTGAAATTATAATGGCTAGTGATTTTAACTGTATCTTATATAATAAATATACCACTGCTGATAAGAAAGCCATAATCACATCATCGGCTGAACACTTATCAAATTTTTTAAACCTTATGTACTTAAAGGATATACATAAACTAAGAAAAGTAAATTTGCTTCATTACACCCATCATTCTTCTAGATGTGGAACTCAGACAACTATTGATAAGGCTTTTGTTACAGGCAATTTGGTTTCAAATATAAAAGATGTTTCCATACTGCCATATCCATTATCAGATCACAGTGCTATTGTATTCAACTTTATTGTATAATATCTTAATACATCCTAAAAAGACTATCATCATACACTGTTAAAAGGATTAAAGGAGTGGTATGTAAGTGAGATCAGGAACTTTATAGAAATAAACACAAATGGTAAAGTAAATGATATTGTCCTTTGGGGACTCACTAAAGGCTTACTTAAATGGTATAATTACATGCTGGTATGTAAGTAAAACAAAAAAAAATGGGATAAAGAATTAAATATATTACAGACTAAAATAGATAAAATAAAGTTAGACCTCAAATCAAATGACACTATCAGTCAGAACTAAAAAAAATTGAATACAAAATATGTTGAAATTTAAAATCATAAAGTGTCAATAAACCTGGAAAAACTAAAATTTCAAGCATGTCCAGTGAACCCATGAAGTTTACATAAACTTGCTATTAGATCTAATGAAATAAATAGACTAAATTGCATTAAAAATGACAATACAAGTAAATAACAAAAATAAAGGAAAACAGATATTAAAGGCATTCTTGAGTGCTTTAGAATATTCTATGAAAATATAAGTAACAATTCAAATAGCTTAGTCAATGATGAGATAGTAGACACTTTTTTAAAGGAAAATATAAAGAATAAATTAACAAATGAAGAATTAAATAAAATTGATAGACCCTTTACTTTAAAAGAAATAAAAGATCAAATTAAAAAGTAAAAAAAAAAGTCTCCTGGTTTAGATGGTCTTATATCTGAACGATATAAACTATTGCCAGATAATGCTGTCTTTATACTAGAAAAAGCTTTTAGGGAAATAAAAACTATTCTGGAGTTTCCCCCATCATGAAAATATTACCTTATTTCACTTATTCTAAAGCAAGACAAAGGTCCTACAAAGTGTTGTTCTTATAGGCCCATTCCACTCCTAAACGTTGACTTTAAGATGTTCATGGCTATTTTAGCAAATATAATTTATCTTGTAATGCCAAAATTAATTAACAATGATCAAACGTATTATTTTGAATAGACAGGTACAAGATAATATAATACGGATACATGCACTAAAAGATTATGCAAATAAAAGTAAAAAATAACTTTCTGTTATTGGTCTTGATTTAAACAAAGCTTTTGACTCAGTCAATTGGCCTTATTTATTTAAAGCCCTTAAAGAATATAACTTTTCAGTTGAGTTAATAGCATTAATTTCAAAGTTCTACATTAAGTCTTGTGCTTATGTCAAAATAGGTTCCTTTCTTTCTAATTCCTTTAAACTATAAAAAGTACTAAACAAGGTTGCACACTATCTCTACTACTTTTTGCAATAGTAATTGAACCTTTTGCTAACTTTATTAGGTCAAACAAAATATTTACTGTATAAGAATAGAAGATGAATTGGAACTTAAGATTCAGTTCTTTGCGGATGACATTTTGCTTACAATAGGAAATATAGAAAAATCACTATAACATATAATTAGTTCTATGATGCAATTTGAAACTATTTCAAACTTTAAATTTAATCATATTAAAAGGAGTACATTCTTAATCAGTACAGAATTTAAAAAAATCATATACAAATATTCTGATTTCAATTGAAATTAAATATCTTGGTATCATCATTACGTCTAATAGTAAGGAAATTATACAAGTGAATTATCAACAGATTATTGATAAAATTATAATTGTACTCACAATTTGGAATACATTTTTATTTACTATGAAAGAACATTTAATGTTAATTAAGATGGTAAATCTCCCTAAAATATTATTTGTTGTACAGTCATTAACATTGTCTCAACTAAAAAAAACAAAATAAAATAATAATGAAAAAGATTAATAGCATTCTAATCCCAATAAACCAATAATTTCTTTTAATTGGCACACAAAAGGTTGGGATAAGGGTGGAATAGGATTCCCTGATATTCGATTGTATACTACTTCAACTATTGTAAAAATCATTGCGTTTTGGATAAATCTATCATATGAATCAAAATGACAACTAATACAACAGGTAATATTATCTAAAAATAAGAAACATATTACTACTTGTCATAAGCATATAAGCAAATAGTTCATAATAGTTTTGTCTGGCTATTAAAATATTATTATTTAAATGTAAACATTTCTTTTAATCAAATTCCCTATATAAATAATATTATTTCTTCCTTCTGGAAGTTCATATGTTCTACTTATTGTATTAAAGACCTATTTTTTTTCAAATTTTCCAGTAGCATGTACAACTGAATACTTAGAAACTGACAATTTCACTAGAATGATAGATCTAAAATAAAAAATAATTTAATTTATTGGCATCAATTTTTAAATGGAGCCAAAATACATACTATTGAAAACTTGATGTCTAGATACAATCACAAATCTAATAACTGGTTAATATTACATATATGTAGAGATTTTGTAAACTCAAAAGTAAATAAGATTTTTAACTTGGATAAGAAATCTTTTGCCCAAATATTGAAATTCCTAATTAATATTAATACTAATAAAGCAATAGAAAATAAGTCTTAGCTATCACAGATTTATAGAATTCTTAGATTAGACTCCTTTACTTAGACAATACTTTTTGGAATTATTCAATAAAAATTAGTAACAAAAAGTTGAACGATAAAGATATAAATAGTAAAGTCAATAGAAAAAAAATACATCCTCTTTATATTGGAAAAATTTCACCTGGAAATTCTTGCACAGAGTGTTTGTTACACCTAACAAGGTTACAATTATGTATAAATCAAGCAGAATCAACTGCTGGAAATATCATTCTGGGGTAACAGCTGATTGGAAACATATGATGTATGAATGTGAGGACATCTCCCCTTTTTGGAAATAAATTATTTTATTCAAACAGTGTGGTCGGATAGATGTAATATTTCCAAGTCATTGATTTTATTTAATCCTCCAATCCCTTGAATAATTCCAAGAACTCAAGTTCCTCTTTCATGGTCTATACTAGCAATAGCTAGGAAAATAATAACCTAGAATTGGATGAGTAAAACTACTCCCTCTTGCACTGAATTTTTTAGTATTGCAAAACATTGTGTAATACTGAGCTGCATTTGATTAGTATGAACATTTCTAATATTATTCTTTCATTTAAGTTGTGGCTAAAACTTAAAAATTTGCTTGAAAAATATTAACTGCTGTTAATTTGTATTACATTAATATATTAAACAGCTGTGGACTATAAATATTTGTTTGTTTTTTTTTTACTCTGTTCTTTGTTATTAAAATAAAATTTAAAATAAATGACTATCTGTAACATCTCTTTTTCTACTTCATCTAAGAAAAGGAATATTCTTGATATCATGGGAAAGCATTATTGTAGCTGAACCTACTTGAGGCTATGTAGAAATTGGTTTTCAACTCCTAGATTTTGCTAAAGTGTGGGTTCTTTACTTAACTACAGTTTAACAAGATACTATCACACATCCAAAGAGCTGCTTTTTGCTACACTACTTTAGGGTTGGAGTCTTGGGGTTGTGCCCATGTCCGTCTACATTTCATTGTTAGTGCACTAAAGCATATGTGAGCTTATCATTCTAACAGACATAGATCTTATCACTGTGGCAGACATCTGTAGTGATTCTAGTTTCTCAGATGAAGTTGCTGAAAAAATGCATCTGAAAAAATGTTCTTGCAATAGGAAGTCTATGTGTTTAAGAAATTGTAGATGTTGTGTAAATGCAAGAAAGACGTAGTGCAGAATTGTATTATAATTCGCAAAATGCTAGTTACAACTTGCTTTATTTTATTACAAAATTTAGTTTTAATTGTGTGATACTAGTGTTATTTAGGAAGTTGAGGCAATGCAATTTTTTGAGTGTGACACACTGGTGGGTGGAATTAGTTATTTTAATTTCAAATATAACAATTTTGTTAAAGCACTGTTCTGTTTTTCTTATTAGGGTTGAGCTAATATTTGTAAGAAATGTGAAAATATAAAGTAGGGTAGAGAAAAGAAAAGTATTAGTTATGTTTATGCGAGATTGTACATAGAGGAAGGGATGCTCTGAGGAAAGCCTCATTTGTTATGTGTTTTTTTTTATGTTTTGAAAGTAGAAATCAGATTCTAATTGATCAACTAGAGTAAAGCAGTTTGGCTTGGGAGATTATTTCCAGCTCAACATTTTGGGATGACATGAGTTTTAAGTTGTGCTTATCATCTGTAAGAGATTTAGGGGTAAATAGCTTGATTTTATTTTGTTGGGATTTTGGAGGAGTTGATAGTGAGAAAGCCAAGACTCAGTGAGTGTGAAATAATATTGTGTTAGAGTTTATATGGATGCTAAGCAGATAAGAATAGCATAATCAGCATATTGGATAGTAGTGGGATGTAAAGGGACAGGGTTGAGATTATGTATAAGTAGATTAAATATCAGAGGGAGCAAGAATAGAGCCTTGTGGAATACCGGTAGTTATATGTAGATAGGCAAAGATAGATAAGTGCCATTTTAAAGCTTGGGATACTATTAGTGAGGTAGCTTGAAAATGAAGGAGCAGAAGCAAAAAAAAAAAAAAAAGAAAAGAAACAAAGTGCATATAGTAATTTTGTCTGGGAGAGTGTGGTGAATGCCTTGGAAAGATCTAGGAAAATGGCTGAGATAATTTTGCTTTCATTTTGATTCTGACTGGTAGTGCTTAGGAAGGATAAAAATGCAGTAGTTGAAGTATGATAAAGATGAAAACCATGGTGGGTAGATAAAAAAAAAATATTAGATCGCAGAAATTACTGGAACTCATTGCAGATACATTTTTTTCACTTATAGAAGGGGGAGATAGGAGGACAATATGCCAGAATCTTGATGTTTCTGTAGTGGAGTCATGTTTGTTTTGGGAGAGAATGAAGGGGAATGATTAATGAGTAATGCTATTAGATAAACAACAAACTGTAGATACTCTGCTGGAAGAGTATCAGGGGCCAATGTAGATGAGTTGTTTGTCAAGGAGCTTTTTCAGTGCATTTGGTTGGTACTAGATGTAACATGAAGGAGAGAGGATTTTTTTAGATGAGGTGGAGTGGGTGGGGCTGTTAGGTAAGAACTTGTGTTAGGGCAGAAGTAATATTTATGAATTGGTAGTTGAACCCTACAGGATGTTTCTTGGATGAGAGGGGAAAGGATTGGGCTAGGAGGATTTTCCTGCTTTGTTAATAGGGATCCTGAAGAACTTGGGATAAGAGCTTTCAGACTCTTGCATAGAGGTTTAGCAATTTCTTTTCTCAGCCAAGATGGATTTTTGGAGAGGTTGTGAAGGTGCTTATAAGACTGAAATGATAACTGATTTTTGTTTGTATGACATGATTTCAAGGCTTTATCTCCGTTTTATTTTTAATTTTAGCCCAGGGTTTAGATTAGCTTTGTTCCATTAGTTCTTATTAGAGCAAGGGTGTTAAGAATGCTGGGAAACATGGAACTGGATGTTTCTACTCCTTGACTACGTAGGACATATTTGAGTAGAATCCAGATGATTTGTGATAGTGAGTAGGTGAAGGTGTTAAGGTCAAAGTTCTTTACATTCACATGTAAATAGTTTGATGAATTTTGTGTTTTATATGTACTTTTGAATTACGAACATGAGATGGTAATCACTTAAGTTGTCATGGATGATTCCTGTTTTGTTATTTTGTCTAGGCTTTTTGTTAGGATCCACTTTAGGGTAGTAAATTGATTGGTGGATTTAAGCAAATCTGGTGTGAGATTTGACTGTGTGAAACCACATATGTTGATTAACAGTCAAGGGAGTTGTGGTTCAATATATCCACCCAGGATGAGGGTTTCCTGTTGGATATCGGATAATATTTAGGAGAGGATGTCTTCTGTCTTGGGGACATTATTGTTTGGAGGGATGTATAGAATGATGATGCACATTGCTTTGTTTGGTTAAGTTTGAAGTGAGTGACTAATATTTTCACGTTTGAGAAAGTATTTTATTTGGGTGGGTTGATAGTTGTTTGGGCTGAGTAGATTAATGCTATGCCATTTCCCTTTTGTGTGTGTTATCGGTTCGAAAGATATACTAACCTTGGGGAAGAAATGTATTCTCTCTCTCTCTTTAATGTGAGGTTTCAGCCAGAATTCAGTTACATCTATAACATCATGGTTGTGGGTAGCAAGCCATGAAACTCAAAATATTTTGCTGGCAAAGCTATAAGTACTGATATTAAAAATGAGAGAGGATTTAGTTGAGTAAGACTAAGGTGGTGATGTATTAATAGGGGGTCTATAACATCATGGTTGTTGGTAGCAAGCCATGAAACTCAAAATATTTTGCTGGCAAAGCTATAAGTACTGATATTAAAAATGAGAGAGGATTTAGTTGAGTAAGACTAAGGTGGTGATGTATTAATAGGGTGTAAGGGTTGGAAAATATGAGAGGAGGGGTAGGCTTGGGGTGTATATGTCAAGAGATTTAAAGGATTAGAGTGCAATGGAGATTAAAGGGGCAATTATGTTAAGATGTGCAAACTGTATTTTATAATAGGTTTTGTAGGCATTTAATTTTAGTTAGAACACCTTGTGATTTGTAGAGAAATTATGGAATCTTCTGGGTACTGATTGATAAAGAGTTTTTTTGAGCTGAATATTTTGTAAATTGTATAAGGATAGGGAGATTGGTGAGAAGTGTTGGATGGGGGGACAAGAGGCATAGTAGTAGTATAGATTTGGGAAGGATGTGTGATATGATAGAAAGTAACATGAAATAAGTCTATAGTAAGGGTGTAAGTATAGTGGAGAAAAACATTTTTGTTGCAGTATTGTCTGGATGAAGTAAATGGCACGGGGATGGTTTTATTATGAGTTGGATATCTGGTTTTGGCTTTTTGAGGTAGTAAGAGAATAAGATTATTAATGTAAGTTTAAAATTGCCTAGTTACAGTGTTGTGGTAGATTAGTGAGTTGTAGGATGTATGACATAATTTTTTGCCTTAAGAGGTGGAGCTAGTGTGGGAAATGGGGAGTTGAAAGGAAAGTTTATATGGGGGTGGTTGGGGGAATTGAGTGGAAGGTGAGAGAAGCAGGGGAGACTGTTGTGTTTTAGCTAGAGACTATCTCTGTGCACATGTACAAAGTGAGTTTTAGAGTTAGTTATATGGTCAGGCTGCAGTCTCATAAAAAATGGGTAAGATTAAAAGAAGTAAAAGAGGTGCTTTTAACTGTTCTATTCAGTAGTGATGCCTATGAGAAGTTAGCAATGATAATAACACTTAGCTGACTGGGAGCATTAAACTGTACTGTAAGGTAGTAAAATTATGGGGCCAGATTTACGAAAGCTTGCACGGAGTCTAAGAGTAGAGGAAGACTCCAGACATCCAATATGTCTGCCGAGCAATCCAGCAACAGCCGGCAGGGGCGTGCATCAGAGCTCCTAAAACTACTCTTGCACGGACAATGTTATGTTATGCAAATTACCTCATTTGTTGCTGAAAGCTATGCAAATGAGGTAAATTTGTGATCCAGGAAACACTGACCTGTCCAAGTAAGAGTAGAGTTATTTGCAGAAATGTACTCTGTTGGTAACGGAGTACCATTCTGAAAATAGCAAAACGGACCTATGACAGCTCCAAATAAAGGATGGATCCAGTTGAGGAAGCATGCCAATGGCCAAATATAAGGCCATTGGCATTTTAATCTGTTGAAAAATATTAAAAATATTTTTTCCCCAATCTCCGATGTTTAAGCGTAGTGCAGCGCCGCGCAAACGTGCAGCGCTATAAAAACCAGAAAATAAAAACAAAAAAGCCAAAAATAGGCATTTTATTAAAAATATTCTTCTGCCATGCAGGTGAATGGCAGGCTGAAGACAACATGGCTACTGAGTAGTGGTTGCTAAGGGGGGAAGCTCAGTTTGAGAGATGTAACCAAGCATTAGTAGGCAATCCTATGCAAATGAGGATAAGGATAGTGAATCCCAATTTTCCCTGCCATGTGAACCATGTCCCTAGAGTGTAAGTGTAGGATTAGGAGAGTAGTAGAGTAGAAGATAGGTGACATCATGAGGGGGTATGTATCAAAGACTGTAAGCTTATTGGAGCAGAGTTGCATGTGTTTGCTGTGAGTTACTCAGGAATGGAAGAGGCATGTCTACAGTTGTCTTAACTGAAACCCAGAAACCGAAGGTGCACGCCGTGGATATCACTAAAGTTTCTAGCAAAGATGCTTACACTGTGTGCGGGGGTGTGCGTGCCTGTAAAGCCGTCTAAACCTGTGTGCATGTGTGTGCACCCGTGTAAGCCTGTGTAAGGCTGTCTAAGCCTGTGTGCGTGCATGTGCACCCGCCTAAGCCTGTGTAAGCCTGTGTGCACGCGTGTGCGCGTGTTTGTGCTTGTTTGCGTGGCACTGCCCCTGTGGAAACAGAAAGGGAAAAGGAAGGAAAAGAAGTAGTAGGAAGTTAACCAAGGAGAACTAGCAGAGCTGCCAGGTGAAATCAATCAGAATCAGCCAATTACACAGGCAGTACACTAGCCCAGCCCAGCACTTAAAACTCTGCAAACAACATTCCCCCATGTTTTTCTCAGAAACACTGCAGTCTACAAAGAGAAGTGAAAACTTAAAAAGCTTAACTGAGACAAAAAAATGTTAGGGGCTGCCATTGCTATTATAAGGCAACATGTGCAAGATGCTGAGGATGGTGCCATTGCAAATGCTGCTGAGCAACCCACAGTGAGGAGACGGAGAAGAGTGTACAGACCCAGGGTAACCTACCAGGGGCTACATGAGCTGGAGATAGTGGAGTGCTATAGAGTGGACAGAGACCTCCTGCAGCAAATTGTTGAGCTGTGCAGGCCACACCTCACACACAGAACCAACAGAGGGGAACCCATCCCAGTGGAAACCAAGGCATGTGTTGGTCTAAGAATACTAGCAACAGGTACCTTCCAGAGACCAACTGGTGATATGATGGGGATTTCACAGGCATCAGCATCCAGGGTACTGCACCAGTTCCTGAATGCCATGTCAGCACATGTTGGTGATCATGTATATTTCCCCAATTCCCATGAGGTATTGGCCAGCAATATGCATCTCTTCCAGCAAATAGCGGAATACCCTGAGGTAGTGGGTGCAATTGACTGCACGTGCATACACATCAAAGCACCAGCTGGTGAGCGGGGTAGGGCCTACATCAACCACAAAGGCTTCCACTCTATCAACTGCCAGGTCGTGTGCGATGCCCAGGGCATAATACTGAATGTGTGTGCTGGCTGCCCTGGAAGCTACCACGATTCCCATATCTGGCATCTAATGCAGCTGTACCAGACATTTGCCAATGGGGACATCCCTGACGGTCACCTAGTGGGGGATGCTGGATATGCACTGGAGCCGTGGCTGATGACACCCATCAGAAATGCACACACACCTGAACAAGAACTCCATAATGAGGCACACGCACAAACACGAAATGTAATCAAGCGTGTGTTTGGGATGCTCAGGTCATGGTTCCCAGTGCCTGGACACATCTGGTGGAGCCTTGCAGTACTCACCAACTGCATGTACCCAAATTGTCATGATATGTGCCATGCTACACAATATGATCCTGCGAAAACAGCTGCAGCAGGAACAGCATGGGGCAGGGCCAAACAGCCCCCCACCATTGCCAAGGCCTGCACAGGCACAGCATGACTCAGAGGAGGAACAATCTGAGCCTGCCCCAGTAGGCAGAAGGAGGCATGCCCAGTATGCCTTGGCCTTGGCAAAGAAGCAACGCATAGCACATACACTGGCTCAATAGGAACCCTGGAAATGATACCTCTCTCTGACTCGCACATAAAATAAAAGGGATGCCTAACTTGACATTACCTGTTTCCACACATGTATAGGGAGTGTACTATGTGCATCCGACATAGGCAGCCCTGCAGCACTACCTGAGGCACGATTGCCATGTTTTAAGCAATGTAAAGCAGTGCTAAGCAGCTTTTACCACTATTTAGTATATGTAAACAAAATTGCCCACGCTAACTAGTGCAATGTCGGGCAACGTTGAGCAATGTTGGGCAAGGTCGGGCAAAGTTGAGCAAAGTCAGGTAAACATGCTCATATCTGCTTTACTGTTCTTTAAGCAGTTTGGTCTGCCCAGCATGAAAATAAAATGCAGTGACAGGTTTTGAACCCAGGATACTGTGCACTATAGTCACAGTACTGAACCACTAAGCCATGACAGCATTTCACTGGCACAGCCACAGCAGGACAATTGTACACTAATACAAACACAAAGAAATGCTGTAGCATGCCCCTAAAGAGGCATATGGGTAACCTCCCCCACAGGCCTATGCAGACAGAGAACAGCCGGCCAGGCAGTGTGATGTGGGTTGGGTAGGTTATGAAGTCACAATCTAATATCCGTGATAGTGGACGCTAAGTTCTGTAGTACAGTAGTATGCCTCAAGCCATTATGATAGGCAACAGTACAGACTGAAATGGAGTACCTTACATAGCAGTGCAGGCCTAGAAATGTGTATAAGTGTCAGGTGAACCCCTCATCCTATGTACACCCACAGTAACAATCAGGTGTGCCCCAAGGTAGAAATGTGCAAAGAATAGCTGTCACCCCTGTATGTAGAAATGTTGATAAGTCTATGCAAAGTGTCTCATGGAAGCCCTGCAGACACAGCATGATCCCTGTTGATTTATGACACAAAGATGAGCCCTGCTGTAAAAATACAACTTGATTTCCCACACACATATAGTGTAGTGGATTTCATTCGGCATCACACTGAAAGGTCATACTGGGCATGCTCACATACTTAAATAAACAAAGCAAATGTAATGTAATATTCTATGTTAATGCCATTTTTCTAATTTTGAATTTGATATTTTTGTATGTTTTTTTTAATGGAGCTTTTCTCCCCGGGCCTCTACTGAAAATGGACATGTATCCAGTTGGATTAGCCCAATCAACAAATGTAAAATAAATATATAAATAAATAAAATGTCAGGCAACAACATACTGAAAGGTCATACTGGGCATGCTCACACACTTAAGCTAAATATGGAGGTGATAATAAGGGATCTATGGACAAATGTGGTTAGTCATCTCTACTTCCAGAAATGCATTCACAAAGTGCTCAGAAAATCATGCTATGTGTTCACACAACCTGCCAAGGTCTGTGCATGTAGGTCAAAGGAGGTTCCCTCTACTCATCAGTCATCAGACCCGTCAGGGAGTACCACAACATACTTGCGATGAATCCAACTAGGCACCGTCAGCAGCTGGAAAGACCACTGAAGTACCTCAACAAGAGGATTACTGACCTCAAACAGTTGCCCCATGCAACAAGACTGAATTTAACCCAATCTGTACTCTGTTGCATACTGTCTACTCAGGAGATCTCTGCACAGCAGACAGGTCCATGTCATGGCAACACCCAGATCTGTTCTGAGTTACAGCTCAATGGCACTAAATATACAGACCCAACTGATATTGCCAACATCCTGGCAGATAGGATCAGTGTTAACTTTACCCTCCTCTCACCCATGAAAGAGCACATCACTATAATGGAAGACTGCAAAGTTTCTGTCATCATGGCTGCACAGGTAAAAAACACTCTCCAAAGCCAGTATCACAGCAGCCATGGGACCAGATAACCTCCCAGGCTGTGTTCTACATAAACCACAGAAAGAACAGGCACCACACCAATGTACCATGTTCAGTCATAGCCACACCTCAGGCTTTGTGCCAGCTGAATGGTGCACAGCGACAGTTATCCCACTACACAAGGGTGGAGACACCACGGACCTCAGGAACTAGCGCCCCATTAGCCTGATGAGCCTGCCCTTCAAGGCCATGGAATGTATCATCATACATCTTATAAAAAATACAGTTGTAATCCCCAAACCCTGGACCACAACCATGTTGGGTTTGTAAATTGCAGATCATGTCTCCTAAACCTGATAGATGACATTGAAGCAGTCACCAGAACCGTAGACAAGGGAAAGGTGGTTCGCACAACCTATGTAGATCCTGCCACGGCTTACAACACCACCCCACACTCTGTAAATATAGATAAACCCACTAAACGAGGTATAAATTACTATGTCACAAGTTGGGTTGCCAACAGGCTTACTGACAGAACACGCATTGTGAAAGTAGCAGACTCCATGTATGACTTTGGACCAGTGACGAGTGCAGTACCACAGGGTCCAGTCCTGGGATATGTCCTGTTTAGTATCTACTTCACTGAAGTAAACTTTAACATGGAAGGTCTGTGGCTACTGAAGTTTCCAGATGACTACAAACTAGGAGCCATTATTGTAAATACTAAAGATGTGGACATCCTACAAAAGGGCCTCACTGAGACAGATGGTTGTTGTCAAAGCCATGGGCTCAAGCTCAGTGCCAAAATGTGCATTGTCATCCCCTTTGTTAAAAACTCTGTAGCCATGAACTACAACATAGGTGGTAGTATACTTAACACTGAAAGTGTGACAAGAGACCTTGGGTCACAGGTGGGCAGTGCTCACAACTGTGATAATCACATCCCCACAGTAGTCAGGAAATCTTCCTATGTAGCACACCTCATCACAAAAGGTGTCTCATGCAGAATAGAAGAGGACATTGTTCTCCTCTACTCATCACTCACTAGAACCATAATAGAGTACAATGCCCTTTTTGCTATGTACCTCACAAGACAACTACAATAAATGGAAAGCTTGCAGCAATACCTCACAAAGAGCATTAGCGGCCTGAAATACATGCCATACACAGACCATCTCAAAATACTCCAGCCATACTCCCTTGCATATCGCCTACTCAAAGGTGTTCTCTGCCTAACATACAAGGCTATGTCAAACACAGAGCTGTTGGATTTGCTCCATGTAAAACACTCACATTCCCTCTAATCTTCGGACTCAAAACCACAAGTGAAATACCAAAGGAAGGGGTGTATCCATTTACCTTATGGATACCCACACCTACAGGTTAGTGGCACAGCATGAGGCCTTGGAGACCATGCAAGTGCAACTAAAATTGGGCAAAGCTGCTTATCAGATTGTAGCCTGCTAGAAATCACCTACCTTGTCTCAGGAACCTCACTCAGTAGTCCTGAGAACAGTGGAAAATACAAAGGTCCTATCAAACAACATTATATGAGGAGATTACAACTACCCAAACATTGAGTGGGAGAATTACTGTTGTGTCCTTTGCCCAATGTTTCCTAGAGTTTAAAAACTCTAACACCCTGGAACACCTGGTCACCACACCCACTAGAGGTGAGAAGATACTGGGCCTGATCATCACCAACATGGGGTACCAGTGTACCACAACAGAGATAAACCCCTCGCTGGTAATATCAGATCATAAAGTAATCACACTGGACATCGACATCCCATCCCCCACCCCCCAGTCAATGAAACCATTGTGAAGACATTTTCAAAAGCAAACTGCACACTTCCTAAGACCAAAGTGGAAAGTTCCAAAGCCCCCTTGCTATAGGATATGCCATAAAATCTGCTGAATAATTTACAAGTGCATCCTATGAGCATCTATAGAAATGCATTGATTGAGACATCCCAAATAAAACCAAGATGCACTCCTCCAAAAATAAGAAACCAATCTGGTGGTCATCGCCCATAAATAAGCTAGACAACAACAGGAGGAAATGAACACATGACAGAGCAAACTTCAAAAAAGGAAAGACATCACTGATCATTATTAGGAAGAAACAATGATCACTCATAAAACAATCCAAGGACAGTTTCTAAAGACAAATTGCCAAGAAATGTAAGAATAACAACCACAAAGCCTTCATTAGCTGTACCAAACATGTAGGTGGCAACTTCCAAATATGCTGTCAGCTACTGAAAAATGGCAAGAAATACACTGAAGAAAAACCAAATGCTTCGCAAGTTCAGTATGCTCAGCCAAACCATAAGCTCATAAAACACCAGAGGCCAGCATGTGCAGCTTATAAATACTTTTATTAAAGACTGGATGTCAGTAAGGCATATAGTGCCGCAAAATGTAACAAATGATTTGTTACATTTTGCGGCACTATATGCCTTATTGACATCCAGTCTTTAATAAAAGTATTTATAAGCTGCACATGCTGGCCTCTGGTGTTTTATAAGAAATACACTGAACCAACTTACATTGCCCACATCCTGGGGGACAGGTTCAGTGCAAACTCCCCCCAGTCACCCCCAAAAGGGCCTGTGTCCATCCCAGAAGAATGCAGAGCCTCAGACTTCATGGACATGCAGGTAAAGAAAGCCCTCTCCAAAGATAAGAACACAGCATCAATGGGCCTGGATGGTGTCCCAGGCTGTGTCTTACACCAGTCCCAAAAGGAACTACACCCTCACCTACATTCACTGTCCAGACTCAATTGTACCACAGGCTATGTACCCAAAGAATGGCATACACCAACAGTCATCCAGCTCCACAAAGGGGGTGCCACAACAGAACCTGGAAACCACTGCCCTATAGGTCTACTCAGCCTGGTTTGCAAAGCTATGGAGCAAATTATCATGGAACACATAAACAGAGACATTGGGGACCTCCAGACACTGGACTCTACCCAACTTGGCCTTGGTAAAAGGCAGATCCTGCCTCCTAAACTTAGTTGACTTATTTGAAACAGTTAACAAGGACATAGATGAAGGTGAAAGTAGTCGTCACAGCCCACCTGGACCTCTCTAAGGACTTTCTACACCATTCCCCACTCTGTCATCATGGACAAGATTACCAGCTTGAACATTAACAGCTATGTCACAGGATGGGTGGCCAAGTGGCTCACAGATCAAACACACATACTCAGGGTTGCGGGTGCCATGTCTGGCTCTAAACCAGTCACAAATGGCATCACACAGGTCTTGGTCCTGGGACCCCACCTGTTCAGTAGATACTGCTCAGAGGTACAGGCAAGCATGGGAGGAGTATGGCTGAACAGGTTTGCAGATGACTGCTAACTGTGGTCCATAAGCAACTCTATGGCTGACACAGACAACGTCCAGAAGGGTCTTACAGAGACAGATACCTGGTGTCAAAACAATGCCCTCAAGCAGAATGCCAAAGAATGCATAGTCATCCCCTTTGGATAAAACAAAGTGCACACAAATTACCACATAGGTGGTAATCCGGTATGTATGGAGAAAGTCATTATGGCCCTGGGGACACAGGTAGATAGTAAACTCTCCTTTGATGATTACATGGCCAAAGTGTTTAGACATTCCTTATATGTAGCCCACCTAATGTCACCTAATGTAACCCACTTTGTCTAGTCTGATGATGTCACCATCCTACAAATATACCTGTGGAAATAAGAACTCAAAGTAATGTGTATAGCGCGTCATGTAAATGTGTACTCCTGTAGTATCATGAAGTAGTTAGGTAGGGGTTTGAATCCTGCACTTGACAAGTGTGTGTGTGTGTGTTTATGTGTGATCTCCTTGGAGAGGAGCAACATTTTTGGAGAGTAGTAAAACACCTTAAAAGTGGTATACAAATCTTTCTCAAGTCTGATGTCACCATCCTACAAATATACCTGTGGAAAAGATAACTCCCAGTAATGTGTATAGCACGTCGTGTTAATGTGTGTTCCACTAGTATCATGAAGTAGTTAGGGAGGGGTTTGAAGCCTGCACTTGGTGAGTGCATGCGTGCTCTATATGTGTGACACTGTTAGTCAATGTGTTGTGGGTTTTGCCTTTACTACTGTATGACATATCAGTATGACAACAGTATGTGCATTGCACGTCAGGTAGCTGTGTGGCAAATACATATACGTACATGACCTCAATTATTTCATAGGTGGGAACCCTGCTTTCTCCATGAACAGATCTGTCATCTTTGCCAGAGTGTGCTGCCACTTTCCAGTCCTTAGGTCACATTTGTATGCTTGTGACAATGCCAGCCACTGCAGTCATCCCTGGCCTAGGTCATCCGTGTCACACACACTCATTATGGTTTCTATTGAATTGTGTGAGTGAGGGTTTATGGCTGAGGTATATTACAGACCTGTTCAAACGCAGCAAAGTCTGTCAATGATGGCTATTCATTATAGGTGTATAACAACCTTTGTGGATATGCATGCAGACCCCTTATTGCTTATGTTATCCAGCGAGGGATTTCTAAATACCTTTGGAAATGTGATTACCAAAGTAGAGATGATGTAACACTTGGCTGCATGTACACATTGGTACCTGTTCAACATGTTGGTGGCTAATACCTGTGTGGTACTGTGGGGATACTATGTTTCATAAAGGTGGATGACTATGCTCTGTTTGGCTTATAGCTTTACAGCATGGGTTTGACAACAGGTATCTGTCTGTATGATACCCTTGTGGAGGATGTGTGTGTAATCTGGAGAATGCATTATAGGCCACAGTATGCATTTCCAGACATGGACGGACATATCCCTACTGTGATTGCTTGTACCTAAGAGAGCTATATGGCAAACAGGAGTGGTCTCAGGAATGGGTGCAGGTGAATACCACCGGTTACTGGCATAGTATAGTACCTGAAGGATCCAGATGTTACTGTGTGTCCTACATCTGTGTGTCAGTTGGCATGACATCATCTACCGATTGTTTAGATTGTTTATGGTCAGGCTGTTGAGGTTATGTATACTACCAGAATGCAAAACAATGACAGATAGTACATGTACAGATATTAACAGTATCACCCACAGCACAGTGTCAAACCATGTCATACACACTTGTGTACTCAAGTTCCAAAATGTGTGTAGTACAATGCATACTGGCCACCAATAGAAACTATGGAGTGTTACTGTGTAACACAGGGCATGTCACCCTGCCCATGTGTCCACTATGCATGTACATGCAGACAGTGCATCTCCACAATGTTCACAAATGTACACCTGCAAATCTGTGCTACACACATCCCACATGTACTGTCCACTCTCTAACACATGCTGCCAATACTACACACATCAGCCAAGTGGCACATGGGCGGACAATACACTATAGGAACTAACACTGGTGTAAACAATACTACATTGACAATCATAGCTTTAATGCATCATGCCTGCTCAGCTACACCTTCAAGGATATCATTACATTCTATTGCTGACAACATGCTAACATTGCTACACTGCTGTAAAGTCACCCTGTGCATCAGCATCATAGTAGCCTGTTGATGCATCAATGTTACAGATGACAGGAGGTGGCACAGGTTTCATCATATGCACAGGGTGTGCTGTTGGTTTGCCAGAGGCCTACATTGAGCCATAAGATCGACATGTGTGTGTGTGTGTGTGTGTGTGTGTGTGTGTGTGTGTGTGTGTGTGTGTGTGTGTGTATGTGTCTGTGAGGGCCAAGAGTACTGCTATGGGCCAATGATGATGTAATGTGTGCGGGTATGTGTTAGCCCTAGGTGTCTGTTTTATGTGTGTGTGTGTGTGTGTCTGCATGCACACAGTTCCACCATGTGGCTGCCATATACGGGGATTTGTGGGACAGCCACAGACTGTACCTGCCATGCTTTACAGATCACCATCTCTGGCCACGGACATGGTACCTGTGCCTGGCAGGTGTGCTACTGACAGTATCAGATACTAAGCCAGACTGGGTACTATCCTCAGAGGTGGACAGATGTACACTGGACCCAGGTCCCTGCTGGGACTGTCCAGAGCCACATGCAAGTGGTCTTATAGGATGGTCTATGGACAGCCTACCCCCAACATTGCTGGGGCTGGTACTGGCACTACAGGAGCGGCTGTGGCTTGAGAGATGTCTCCGGCGACTGCCAGCTGCTGATGTTGCTAGCATACGTCCACATCGATGTCTCAACCATCCCTCACTGTCCTGACACATGGACATGACATTGTGGAGGACATCAAATGTCTCACCCCAACATCTATCAGTGACCTCAGTGTAGTTACGGATGGCACCTGCTACATCACGAATACTGTCAATTACAGCTGTGTTATGTGCCCTCTGTGCCCTTGGTCCCTGTCTGGTGTACCGTTACATATGTGCCTGTGCCTCCATGACAGCCTGGAACATGCGTGAAGTTGTAAGACCTGTGGCACATCTGCCAGGGGCATGATGAGCAGCAGTGCTCCGATGAGAACCCCTGGACATCTGCCTATGTGGTACCCTTCCAGACATCTGGGCATGGCTGCTGTTTTGGGATGCATGTGCCATAGATACCACACTGTCCTGGCCAATGCCAACTGTACACTGTCCCTCAGCTAAGGGCATTGGTGATGGATGTATTAGCAGTATGACTTTGTGTATGGATGGGGTGGAAACTTGTGTTCTGTTGACATGCCTGTGCCTCAACACACCTATCCTCATCATCACTATTTTGCTCAGTGACATCAGGTTCCCTGCTGCAGTGAACCAGAGGAAGACAAGAAACACACTTTACGACCTGTACATGATGCCGGAACACATGCACACATGCACACATGCACACATGGACACATGGACACATGCACACATGGACAAATGAACACATGCACACATACACACAAATACACTCCTCACTTAAACAGACACACACACAGACACACACACACACACACACACACACACACACACACACACACACAACACACACACCACCAGCAATCCAGAACATACTCAATAGTGGTTGATGGTGGGGTAAAGTATAACAAGCCAAACAGTCATATCACACGTGTCAGCATGCAGGATGTGTGTTGCTCAACAGCATGCAGTGCGGGTGTAGATAGTCCTTGCTATTAACAGCATACATGGCTGTGATGCATGTGTGTTGTTGTTCAGTGATTGGCCTCACCCTGGAATGCAATGTGTACATGGACACAACATTGCTGTGCAAGTATTGAAAGCTCTGCAATGTCCTGTGCACCATCACTCACAGGTATACATACCATGGCTGCATGTGTATCTGTGTGTCACATAGATATCCATTTCTGATTAGAGCATCTGTGTCTTTAGCAGATAATTGTGGACACAGGTTTAGCACATGCATGCTATGTATACACACAGGATGAGTGGTGCATGTATACCTGATGGAATACCATTGCTCAACATAGCCATTGTACAGTGGTTATGGTGAGTGTAGGACATATTGTGTACATGCCAGTGCCAGCCATGACATGGCATGCTACAACACAACTGCAACATTAAACATCACACATACCCAATGTGTGTCATGTGACCTATACACTCCATAGCATTACAAGACATGCATATTGCATATTGTGTATAGGTGCATATGTTTGCACACACACAACAGTGAGGTGCATAGCAATGAATGCTATGTGTAGTACTGTGGTTACTGTAACTGAATGGGGTGTAGTACCATGAGCCAGCATCATACAGCATCAGGTGGTCACTCAAGGCTACTAATGTGTGCCAGACTGGCACCTAGCATGCTGTACCTGAACTGCAGTACAATGGCTACATTCACCATTTCACAACCAGTTGTTACATGGGTTTGTAAGGTGCCCAATAGGGAGCATTGCCTAACATGAATGTGTTATGTGTTGCAGAGTGTCGCACAGCCCCATGATAGGCCCCTACCCCTCAGGTATATTATGTGTGCTGTGTAGATGACATTTGGGATACTGGGGGGTGACCTTACAGTGGGTATCTGAATATGCCATGTGTAGCATATTAACGTGTACTGCATATAACAATGTTGTGTATGTTGTGTGCATGTGTATCATCTCTGCCTATCCAATGTCCACTACAGTTTTGCCACAATTGTGTGGGATGCTCTGTGTATTGCATGTGTTTGAGGCAACTACACACGTTACTGGGATGTGCATAGTCTCACAGCAAACATGCACAGCATGCATTATGCGTAGGTGTGTTACGTGTACGTGTCCTATACCTCACCTATGACATGCACATATATCATGCAATATTAAATGTAGAACACACTCACCAGCATGGGTCTGCTGCCTTGGTGTCACACCAGAGGGACCTACAAGGATATGAGACTGTTTGTCACTGGCAACAACTGTGGCATTGCTACTGTGGGTTTGCAATCTTACAGTAGTACAACGGTTGACAGTCACAGGCCTACAGATTATGTTCCAAATTATCAGTATTGCACAACACCAGGCTCCACATCTTCTAACTACAAGTACACATCTCACATATGCATGATCTAGCAATAGAGGTAACAGTAGTCTACAGATATGCCATGTTACCTGCACGCTCCGTGTCAACTCGCTGGGTGGCTCCGGCTTCCATGATGATACATGTTTGCTGTTGTTGTTGGCCAGGAGCCACCAGGCTGAGGAGCAGCTCCTCCACTCTGGTGAGGGTGGATGGATGGCTACCCCACTACCTGTGGCAAGCTGTTGTCTATGGACATCAGATGCACGCTGCCGGACATATCTAAGTAAATCACCGCAGTGATGGCATACCTGCTCATATGTCCAGTTATGCATGCCTATGTCATTTACCTGACGGACAACATCTTGTCACAGTGCAGTCTGCTCATGCTGGTCCTGGCTGGTTCTTGAGAACAGCAGGGCGTAGTACTGAACCAAGCTGGTTGTGATATGCTCATCCTCAGCTGGGCTGTATGTCGGATTGCGATGGTGAGCCATGACCCTAGAAAACAATGAAACAATATGTGTGAGCAAGTCATGTGGCACACTTAACATTATAAAGTACAGATATCACTGAACTGCCATATATAGCAACCTATTGGCTGTCAGAGGATACACACTTTCAATACCACATATCAGTGCTCATACCACAACTGCCTGACAGTGCCTGGCACACTCTATATATCAAACCATGTTCTGCACAGCAACAAAGAGAAACCAGTATGTAAGACTATACAATAGTACATGTCACACTGTATGCGACACAATGCACCACCTAGCCATAGGAGGTATATATCAAGCTAATGCATAATGAAATATGTCATCCATTGCAATAATTGTATAGTTCAGTTACAGTATTACCAATATACCACACTACTTTTTGATGGCAAACCCCTGCCTAATATATGTGCACATTCGTGAATATGAGTGGCATACTGCTGTGCTAGACTATACATGTTGCTAGATATGCACTTATATCCTGTAACACACATATGACCAAGGGCATGTTACAGGCATACCCACACACACACATCAGACATACTTACAAGACACAAAGGTATGGCAACCCAGATGAGCTTTATGTGTGTACCATACAGTACTGTGTGTCAGTACTTACAAAACATTATGCCTGAGGTATGTAATCTGTGAGGACTACAGGGAACACACATAACAGTGTTTCCAAGCAATGTGGACATACACCATACTGTGCTGTTTAGGCATACAGCTTCAGGTAGTACTACAGTTCATACGGGATTTGGATTTACCAGCAATACCAATCAATAAGCATACATGCACTGCTTTAGTCTACAGTGGCACACCCCAGTCCACACCAAGGGACTATGTCAGACTGTATGCCATACTGCTTTTTCTGCCTAGCAATAGCATACACATCTTTTGCTGGGATCAGAGCTAGGACACAAAATAGCATGACAGAAACAGTTTCCCACTAAGTATCACACATTGACAGAACCTCGACACATTCACCAACACATTCACCATCACACTCAGTCAACCTCACATAGCAATTATTGCAACAAGTACATGTGGGTGTGTATCGGTTCATAGGTAGGTAATAGGCTATTGGCCCTAGGACCTATAGAAGTCTAGCCATATGCTACCCTGGCCTTTGACAAACATGTAGTCTAATTTCACGTACCCCTGTCCATCAGAGCCACAGAGGTGATTCCCAGTGTGTATTTCCTATCTCCCATCCAATCATCAGGATTATTCATGACGACTGCTAATGAGGAGCTTGGTTTGCTATTGATAGGTGGTTTGTTCCAGAGTATGGGATGTCTCTGAGATAGGAATCTATCCCTCCAGCATGTTCTGTCTATTGAGGTGACAAGGTTTAGGTCCCTAGAGCGTGTAGCTGGTAGGGATTGTGATCTGTTTACGTGGAGCATGTCCAACAGCTCTGGGTTTGACATAGCTTTGTATGTTAGGCAGAGGTCATCTCTGGGTTGGCGGTATGCAACACAGTCTAGCTGTCGTTTTGTGAGACGGTCTGCATATGGCATCTGTTTGAGGCCAGTGTTACTCTTTGTGAGGTATGTCTGTAGCCTTTCCAGTTGCTGTAGATGTTTTGTGAGGTACATACCACATTGTGTGATGAGTAGAGGGGAACACTGACCTATATTTCCCTGGATGACACACCTTTTGTGAGGAGGTGTGCCACGTAGACAGATTACATGACTAGTGTGGCACTGTGATTATCAAAGTGGAGACTACTGTCCACTTGTGTCCCATGGTCTCTTATCACACTTTCGGTGTTAAGTGGACTGCCACCTATGTGGTAGTTCATGGGTACGGAGGTTTTGCCAGAAGGGATGCCAGTGCAGTTTCAACATTGAGCTCGAGTCCATGGCTTTGTCACCAGGCATCTGCGCAGTAAATATGACCCTGTCTCTCTCTCTCTCTCTATATATATATATATATATATATATATATATATATATATATATATATATATATATATATATATATATATATATATATATATATATATATATATATATATATATATATAGGCATATATACAGTCCACCTTTCATGGTGGGAATATCAATTATGTGAAGGTTGTGAGGTATACATTTATGTAATAATATTGCACAGTGTTGTGTGGAATGCATTGAAGGTGTTCTCAGCCCATGTAGCTTTAGCAGGCCTCAATGGCTGCAACACTGCAAACCTGACAAATCATACCCACAGTGTTTAACCACCACATGTCATATACCAGCACTGTATGCTGTCTTGTTTGCCACACACAACAACCTACATAGAAATATGCACATAACATCCTTCACCAACATATATATGTCCACCCTTCACAAACAGTTGCAGTACGCCCCTTGCTCTATGTGCATGTACAGATGCTAATATATCTGACACAGACTGATCTCTCCGTATGTGTGTGCCATACACACACACAGTCCGCACTGTTGTAAGTCCGTGGACCTCACGGCTGACCTGTTGGGCCTCGCTGCAACATGAACAGGTGTCACATGTGAGCACTGATATTAGAGGGTGTATATATAGCTGCAAATACTAGAATAGCATACTAGCCTGGTACAGCTGTTGCCAATGCAAAGCTACATGTTAGTATGACTATCATGCATTTGTTACTCTGTCACATCCATGTTTATATAACCGTATGCACTACTCCCCCAAACAGACATTGTACACACTACTGTACAGAACACAGATAACATGGATCAGATGTTTGACATTTAATGCTGAACTACATATATCACAGTCATATCCCACTGCACACAGCTACAGACTGATTTCTCTATGGCAGTAGTTATGGAGGGCATCTGTGCATAGATACGTGCTGCTGCCACATATGGATGATTCAAAGTATGTAGAGTACTCTTCAAAAACTTCTACTACATGCCAGTAAATACATATCTGTTACATACCTTTCCTTTGTATGTGTTTGTATTTGTCAGTTCTGTGTGTTTTGTATTTTTTTTTTAATATTTTTTTTAATATATTATTTTTTTTAATATCTTTTTTTTCTGTTGCTGTTGTTGTAGATGTTGGTGTCTGTCAGTCTGTGTGTGTGTCTCTCTCTCTATAGCTGCAATGAAATGATTGCATGTGTGGACAGCAAGTACAGCCTGCTTTTATAGGTATCTGCATATGTGCATGTGATGGCCTCTGCACCAATTGATGGCCACCATTTGGTAATTGCATGCAGCCTGCTGTGTGGTAATTGCAGTACTCACTGTCGTAGCAACCCAATGCTATAAATTGCTAGGTTAGGTAGGCGTAGCCCTTTCAGTTTTCCAAAGTGGGGCCCATGCTTGTTTGCAGTGGACACCGTTGTGTAAATCAGAAGGTTGGTATACTTATATCTGAAGCTAGGGGTATAGCCAGTGATTTGAATGTTGTACTCAGACCTGAATGTTGCCACTTCCAGTACACAGTTGTCAGTGCAGAATTGTACTCACCCCTACAAATGCTAACACAAGATACATGGGAGTATGTAGTTTCTTTTCTACTTATACATTTAGCTGCCATACATACGTAGTTATTGAGATGTATTCATTTGGCACATGAACTGTTTATGAACTGCTATACTGTGAATATTAATGTACTCACTTCTGCACAGTTGGTGCTTTTTTATTGTTGACATTGAAAACTGGACAGTTTCAGTACTGAGTATGCCTACCTACATCCTTGCTGGACCCTGAACACACAGGTATTTTGTTCATTTGGGTGGGGATTGTCCTGCTATGATACTGTGTGGGGGTTGTAAAGTGCTGCTGTAACATTATTTACTGCTAGAATGGCTGGTTCTCTTATCACAGTCATGTAATGCAATTCCACAACAACTGCTGGTAAAGTTCCACAGAACAGGTTTTGTATTATGGCATTCCTATCTTTCCTTTACATTCACTCATTCTGATGCATGATATATATATATTTCAGCAACAACCTGCTGTATATCTACTGTGGCTTAGTGGTACTTCATGCAGTCTAGTGTGTCCAAGGTCCAGGGTTCGAGACTGACAGTGGTGTTTTATTTTGCTGCTGAGCAGAACAAGGGCCCTCACATGCAGAGATAGGAAAGTGGTGAAAAGAAGATTCATAGCTGCCCATTTCTTTAACAGCAACAGCTGTGCATATGCTAATAATTTGGGAAATTTGAAACCTTCCACCCTGAGAGAGGGGTGAGGACAACAAAGTATGTTGCACTGCCAATTAAGTATCAGTTTGTGTTCATCGGACATGTATGCAAAATGGGCAGCTATGTAAGAAGCATAATTTTGTTTGGGAGCAGATTGCCCTTTTTTTTTTTCAGGTGAGAGTGGAATGTGGGGTAGGGGAAGTAAGTATATTTGGGGAGGTAAACAGACAAGACAAACAAGATGCATATGGGGCGGAATATGACACATGTGGTGGGTGAACAACATTGACGTGGAAGGATGTTTGGAAATCGCAAGCCCATGAGCCCACAAATGGCAACAGTGGAACTGAGATCCCCACCCATGGGCAGTCACCACTGCACCTTCACAGCCCAGAGGGTGGCTGTGCTGGGGGCTGCGTAGGAGGGGCAGGCTCACCCGTGAGTCGTGCCACACGTGCCTCAAGCTGGCATAGAGGATCAGTGACTGAACTCTCGATCTCCCTACGCACCACAGCCCAGACCGTTTGGAGGGTGATAGGTGGCCCTCCTCTGGCCCCACTTGCAGGGGGGTGAGCCCCATCCCCTGCAGTGCTTCCACCTGAAGGTGGCACAGGGCCAACAGAGGAGGAGGTCCCGGGCTGGGCACTGGACCTACTGGTGCCAGGTGCCATCACCAGCTGAGGTGGGACAGGTGGGTCTGCTGGGACCGGCCTTCCCGTATGTTCTATGTTTAGGAGGATTTAATGACAACATGGGTTAGTAACAGCCAACAGCATTCCAAATTAGTTGTAACAGCATGCAGTAATATTCCCATTAACCCAACACACCAGAGTTCCAACAGTTGAACAGCAAGCATAACACATGCATATATAGAACAACAGTGGACATTCCAACAGCATGCAGGATTGATTGGTGACAACAGGCCACCAAGATTGTGGTATTTGAACAGGGCACATGCATCAAAGTAAATGCAGATATTTATAAACCAATAGGACATATGTCCCAACAAATGTTTTGAGATTAGACATACCCATTGAGGTGTGGAATTGCATTGTTCGTGCACATACAGTAGGGTGTAAAAAGATACCTCCATTAACAATTTATATGTACTTATAGTTTACACTACATTCCTATTGACTGCAGGTATATATCCCCTACATGTCTTATTACACTAGGCAATGTCAGTTAAATTGTGAAATGGGTTTTGCTAGTTCCTTATATACCTGACCTGTATCTAACATACAAACTGTCCAGGATGCAGACGTTACTGCTACGTATTTATATATTTTATTTATATTTATATATCTACATATCTGGATGTGTTCAAGTGACATTATCAGTTATATTTTAACAGCCCCCTACATTTCTAGCAGCACACTGACATTTCTGGGGAACACAATAACAAGCTACTCATGTGCCAGATTTACCTATACATGCCAGCCATGAACCAACAGTTGAGGACTGTATATATGCTTAACAGCTACTGGCACTCCCTTCATCCACTTTCTATGGGCCTACCCAAGTGTGGGTTGACAGCACTTAATACAACAGTACTATTTCTATAATGCAAGAGTACAACAACATTTCGAAGAATGTGACATGGATACACTCCAGGAATTATACCTTTATTAATTACATTAATTACATTACACAATTTTCTAGAGGCTCTCTCATTTATTTGATATATCAGTGCATGCAGAAGACTCATTCAAGACATATTATACCTTTATTAATGGGTTACAACACTCTTTTTCAGGCTCTCTCACTTATTTTATAAAACAGTACATGCAGAGATGTTATTCAAGACTTATTATACCTTTATTATTGGGCTACAACACTTTCTTTCAGGCTCTCTCACTTATTTTATGTAACAATACATGCAGAATAATTACTAACCTGCCTGGTGGTGCAGCCTTAGCAGCCTATCTGCATAGGCTTGCTGATTCACAGCACAGATACCTGCAGCTGTGAAGTAAATGAAGTGATATTGAGACATACCTATCCATAATATAGACTACAATAGCAATTCTTACATAATTCATTCCATGGCTACCTACTCAGTAGTGGGGCATTTTCCATCCCATGGGCCTCCTGTATCCACTGGTTCAGTCAAACCTCCTTGCATCTCCTCAGGTCTGAGTAGTGGTGTCTGACCTGCTCACCAGTCCGAGGGACATCTGTGGCACTGGTGAGGTCATGTGCAAGACGGTTCCAGGCTTCTTCTTTGTATTCAGTGCCCTGGAACTGGCCCTGCAGGAGTCTGGCATCATGATTATGGACGAGGAGCCAAACTATCACTTTTGACTCCTCAATGCCACACCGTTGCGCTTGGAACTGAAAGCCCTCTCCAACACCAGCCATGCTGCCTGCAGATGGAAGCTACAACCAGTTATGGCAAGTATTCCCACCTATGGAGCTTAAATATGCCTCATTTCCCGCACTTATTTGTGATTGGCCAGTTTTGAAAATTCTCACCTGAAAGCACACCTGCTTAGCACTGGGTAAACTTTCATTAATATGTATATGTGTGTTGACAGTGCATGAATATCAAAAGCTGTCATGGCTTAGTGGTTCAGTACTGTGATTATGGTGCACAGTATCCTGGGTTCGAGGCCTGTCATTGCTTTTTATTTTACTACTGGACAAACCAGCTAGGGGGTGTGGCTGTGTTTAGCCGACTTTGCTCAACATTGCTGTACATTGCTCGACATTGCCCGACGTTGTGCTAGTTAGCGCGGTGCGCAGCTACACGCAAACATCTTTTGTTTGCGCTAGTTGGTGCGATGCGCAGCTCCGCGCAAAGTCATTGCACTAGTTAAAGCAGTGGTAAGCTATGAGCATTAATACTTAAATGTGCTTAATACTGGTAAACTTTGCTTAGCAGTGCTTCACTTTGCTTAAGATATGTTACTTATGCATTCATCAGTATGTATAACCAATTCACCTTCTTATATATATATATATATATATATATATATATATATAGATATATATATATATATAAAAATATCGTTCACTACTACATAGGCCATTTCAATGCTTTTTACTAAAATTTAAAAGCTAAATGTCAGGAATTATTTTTCTATGCCGGTTTCCTACAGAAAATAGAAAGGGGAGTGGTGGGACTCGAACCGGGAATGCCTCCTCTTTGTTCGAAGGCTCTGCTACTGTGCTATTGCTATTTGGCTTAATTTGCATATAAGTTTCTTATTATCCTCTTCGATGTCTAAACTGCTACCTGTAGCTAAGCAATGAGCAAACCCGTGCAAACACGCGCAAATACAGGCAGCTGTATCGGAAATAATAAAAAAAAGAAAGTTTTACATTTTAGAATTGTACAGGGATTTAGAATGTGGGGGAGTGTAGTGTTGGGTATGTATGCATTTGAGTGGACTCACTCATTTCAGTTGACATTTGCAGATTGAGGGACTTGCAGGGGCATGGATTTTTGGACTGCTCGGCAGTCTGACACACCCCCTGCACTCGTGCACGCTCTGTGTTAGCTTTAGAGTTGAGTCAGCACGCCCTCATGAATATGCATGGTGCGCTGACGTCATCCTCTTAGGCTGCAGTTTCCGAGTAAGACTTATTTAGTCTTACACGGAGGATTAGTGAATCCCGGCTATACTGTTTTGCATTTTAAAATCATTAAACCTTGAGTTAAGTTTTACTCTTAAGTTTTTTCTTTGCTTCCAAAATCTAAATATTTTGGTGATTTTTACATTTGGAAGTGATACCTACAGCAGCACCATAATCAGTGTAAATGCTACTTGTTATAGCCATTATGTTTCACTCAGGTAATATGCAGTATTATTTAGAGTTTCAGCCAGTGTTATCTGATGCCACAGATCAAGATATCCCACTCAGCAGTAAATGTATTTTACAAGTCTTCTAAGTCAGCAATACATGCAGTAGGGCATGGCAATGGTATATTGGCTATCCAGAGGCAAAGGTAGGTAAGGGCTATGAAAGATCATGTTAGTATTGCAGATGAGACTTCTGAAAGGAAGATAAAGTAGAGAAGGGGACTTCTTTTATGAAGAAGTTACAAAATGTAAGTGAATAGCCTTGAGAGAAAAGTGCAACTGTGTATAGAGCAGAATCAGTCAATATAAGCAAATCAATGGCTTTGAACTGACATGGCGAAAACCATGGGAGTGAAATGAATGCTATTAACAACAATTTGGAGTGTAGCTTGCATCAATAGGCAAGGTAAAACTTATGAAGAGTAGCCAAACATGAAGTATTGTGCAACTACCCTAACAAATTTGCAAAACCTTGCCAATGATGTTTGTGCCAGTACAAGCAAGTGTAATGTGAGTAATAAGTGCTGTTAATGAATTGTGACCCAAAAGTCTGTTTTCTCATGAAGGAGGACAGCTGTTGTTAAACAGTCTGACATTCACTGTGCAGTGTAAATGCTGAAATGGAATAGTAGACAAATAGAACGTGTTGGAAGTATTGTTTGTGCTTAAATAGTTGAAACCTTGAAACAACTTGTTGATAGTTCAAACACTATTTCAACACTTAATTTCTACATTTCTAATAACTTTACCTAGGTCTTCATTTTCCGTTTCTGTAATATCCAGTTCGGGTGAGATTTTCAGTAGCTCAAAGTAAATCTGCAATCCTTGTTATATTTCTATCACTTTGACTTTGCTTTTGTCTCTCAAACTCAGTAAACATTACCTTCTGTTCTGACCCAAGTCATATGAATCCTATTCAAGAAAAGTTGGGGTTGTATATATAGTCCTACAGTTGACAACTGTGCAAGTGCTATCAGTGAAAAGCACCATTGTGCCTTTATGCTAATGTGTTGAGTGACACTGAATGACACTGACCACAGAAGACTGAAATACTTTGCAGAAATGCCTGCAATAGTTTTGCTTGCATGAAAGATCATAAAATAGATTAAAACTAGTCTAGTTATATGCAGCCACATGAGTGTAAAGGCACAATTTCTTTCCACTATTTTCATACCTAATAAGTGAGTGCGAGCCTGCTTAATTCCAAAAATGCCATTGGTAGTCATTTCAGGAAAGTGGCGCTCAGTGGAGCTGTCTAGAAATAAACTTATAAAGCGATAAGGTGTTGTTTAGTGAGTTTAAGGGTATCTTTATGTGAACACCCTGATGGGTATTTTATAAGTCTAGAAAAGGGAGCTATGAAGGCTGGAAATTAGGGAGAGAGAAGGCAAAGGACACAGAGAAGGAAGGCATCAAGAAAGGTGTGCTGGGAGAGGTGGGAAAGGAGGGGCACCGCACTATATTCTTGCTGGGGATAGACTCTGTAGTTTTCAATTTTATTTATTTATTTAGTTAGTTTTGTTTTGTTTTTTTAATATAACAGCAAAGTTGAGGAAGGAAAGAGGGTTTAGGAGAGAAGCTTAGGGCAGAGTTAAGAAATAGATGCAGCATAAAAAACAGACAGGAACACTAGACTAGGGTGGGCTGACATTTGTGGGGGACACGAGCCATACTGATGGTAAAAAGACAAAAAAGGGGAGGATAAGAAGATGTGGAATGCAGGTCTCATCCCTGTCTGGAGGACTTCAATTATCCCTCTTCTGTGATGGACATGCAGTGGGGTGGGTGGTGGCGTGGGAGTGGAGGTCTCTGGTGGCTTGGTAAATGGAGTCCACCAGGTCAGCAAGTCTTGTACCTGCTGAAGAAGGTCTTATATATGTTAAAAGTGCATTTATACCCCCTGCTTAACCTTTGCCTCTACCAGGTACTGAATCTCCTGTTGTTTGGTGGCTTTCCAGGCTGCCATACATTGGGGGGGGGGTGCTACATATCCAAAAGTCAGTGCTCCAATACTGTAAAGACAGATGACTGTAAAGACAGGCAGGGGAGGTGGTGAGTGTTCATAACCTGAGATGCATGTGACTAGGCTGCACCTGGGAACTCTGCTCCTGTGGAAAAAGGAACAGAAAACAGAGAGAAAGGAAGAATTTGGAGACAAGCTGTTTTCTCACTTTTGAAGATAATGTTTTATTAGCTTTTAACAATGTACAGTTTAATCACCACATACTTTGTGGTTTCAGACTATCCATCAGGGGTTAACCACTATTACCCTATACAACACCCATAATTATACAACTAAAGGTTAACCCAACACTGATGCTTACGTACAGTTAGCAGCACACTATGTTCTCATTTCATATTAACATGGTAAACATATTAAACATATTTTATTTAAACTTGTTTTAGTCTAAAAAGAAAAAAAATCAACAGCAATTATATGTACCATAAACAGGCAAATACGTAAAGAGTACTGGAATCTGCAGATTTTATTTATATATATATATATATATATATACACACACGTATATATATACATATATATATATATATATATATATATATATATATATATATATATACCTTATTATTCGTCAAAACAGCCAAACTCACAAGTTAGACTCACACATTAACGCTCCACGTCATCGATACTTTTTGCGGTAGGCGTTGCTTGCGTCGCGACCCCCTCACAGGACCCATGGTAGCACTCAAAGGTAAAGACAGAGCTGTCATTTGGCATTTGGTACAGACAGAAGACTGTGAAGACAAAGACGAAAAAAAAGGCAGAAAAGCAGGTGCTACCATAAGGTGGACTAATGAATCGCTGTATATTAAAAGTGTCCGGTGATGAGTCAGCTATGTCAATGTCTCAATTTGGGAGCTAATCTATATATATATATATACACATATATATATACATATACATATATATATATATATATATATATATATATATATATATAAATGTAAAGTATGTTCTTGGCATAGTTTTCATTCTAATCCACTGTAAACCCTTTTGAATATTTCTAAAATTGTAGAAAAGTGTATCTGTAATCAAAGTCCAGCAGGTTTGCTGTCTAATAATATTCTTTCATCCACCATCACATTTTTTGTCCCTTTCATAGTAGAACTTTGCATTGTTATCTTTCCCAAGTACTATCTATCAGGACTGAAATGAAAAGAAATCATCTCTGTCATTTTCCCTAGCTCTTTCAAAGGCATTCAATACAGTCTCCCATGCAAACACTATCCCACACTTTCTTCTGTATTTTTTTTCTTACTTGCTTTTGGTTGTGTTGAAGATACTTCTTAACTGTAGCTCTGCTAGACAATACATTCTTCCTATGCTTCCCACTCTGTACAAACAACTGTCCATTTTATCATCTCAAGCAACTAATGGCACCTGCTTAAATGCCTTATCCACCACCTTCTTAATGCCTCCAACATATCTTTATAACCTAACCATCTATTCCTCTCTGTTGTCCTACACTTCCAGATGGCAGAGTATTGACTATCTTTGAGTTATGTCATTCCCACCCAGTAGATAGCCTGTAGATATCTTTCCACATCTAGGGTCCCCAACCCTGTAACGTCTTGGGGGGGGGGTTGCCACTACTTTCCTCTTTATTACTTCCCTAGGGAATATCCCTGACCAAAGAAAGTGTCACATCCAGTTCATATTTTGATCAACATTTTGGTTTCTGGTATTGACCAGAAAGACTGCCCTAGGTAGAAGATATAGAGTAACACATGCCAGTTGGATATGCAGATCCTCCGGACTATTTCTAACAGCAGATGTGTCCATCTCTGTAGTGACTCCCTAATATTGTACTGAATATCCTGGTATGATTGCTTTACGGACTCCTTATAAGTATCTTTCAGCCATATCCCTAGATACTTTAACTTTCAGCCATATCCCTAGATGCTTTAACTTTCAGCCATATCCCTAGATACTTTAACTTTCAGCCATATCCCTAGATACTTTAAGCCACTGCTAGTCCATCTAACCCGGTAGCCTGGCTCTTTTCTTATTCTTTCTCCTATGTTAGTCCCTTTGATCTTTCTGCATTCCCTTTATAGCCAAGATTCTACCAAACACTTGTTAAGTGCTGGAATAACATGTTAACATTTCTTCCAATGCTCTGCAGAGTTAAATGATATCCTCTGCACAGATGGCTATTTTCAGTTTCTTCATTCCCCACTGATACCGTTCTGTTTCTGATTGTCTTATTTGTACTTTTGAGGCTCAGTGCAGATGACTAATAAAACAGGAGATAGCAAGCAGCCTTGCCTTTGGGGTAGTATAAAACTTTGGGATAAACAAGCCATTACTTTTCCCCTAGCACTTAACCCCTGTATATATATAGATTCACTTCAGAAGCTCGAAATACTGAAATCTCGAATTTCAGTATTTCGAGCCCAAGAAGCTGAATCCACACAACAGTGAAACCTGAAAACCGTGAAATTCAAAACCTCGAATACCTGAGGTTTTGAATTTTGCGATACTACCACACATACACCATTCTCCACACAAACACACACAATTTGTCTACTACATGAAAGAAGGGTGCCCCCCCCACACCCCTCTATTTAAATATTCTCACTCTGAGGTCGCACTACATACAAACACACACAAAACACCACCACACAAGCTACATTCTCCTTGCACACACACATCACAGCAACAAAACACACTGACACACACCATAGCCCCTACCCATACCCCTTAACACACACACATACTTACCTGAAGACATGACCGCAGCGGAACTTTAGAAGTGCAAAATTCAAAACCTCTGGTATTTTTGAATTTTGCGCTTCTGAACTTTCGCTGTTCTGTGGATTCGGCTTCTTGGGCTCGAAATACTGAAATTCGAGATTTCAGTATTTCGAGCTTCTGAAGGGAACCTATATATGTATATATATATATATATATATATATATATATATGTATATATATATATATATATATATATATATATATATATATATATATTTATTTATACACCGACTGCATCAACTTTACTAATGTACTGCCATTCTTTCCCTCTAAGCACTTCAAATAGAACCCCCACTCCACTCTGTCAACGATCTTTTCTGTATCTAACCCTAAAATCACAACAGATTGCCCCTGTATTCCACATCATGCAACATCATCAGTGTATGCGTTATGTTATCAGATGTCCTCCTTCCAGTTATAAGTCTGCACTAGTCCTCATGGGTTAAACGCTTGGCCATCCTATTGAAATTTGTCCCGAGTTGGTATATTTAGTTGGGGTGGGGTGGGGGGTGAAGCCCCCTGTGGATGGGTTTGGTTTTCTTCCATTTACGTGTTTGTTTCAGATGGCCAAGCGGTTACTTACTTGGAGTGGTAAGTCGGTGTTCTGGGACTTTGGTGTGTTGGTGCTGTCGGTCTTTTTCTCTCAGTGATATGGGTTTTGGGTAAGTGGCATTTCGTGGTTCTAAAGTAGACCCCCATTAACTATAAATATTTTGGAATGATTATTCATATAGGGGGAATTCACCCTAACTGGGCACTGTTACCCATATCATTTCCATTTACATGTGGTTGTAGTATATACCGCTGTGAGACAGCAGGGATTACCTCTGCCATCCCAAGCCTATATAACGTTTTCAATACCCAACTGATACTAAGCATGTTTACCACTACCCATTTTAGTAAGTATGCAAATAAATAGTCTCTAACTCTAGTAACACAAAAAAGAAACAAACCGGTGGTATATACTCCAGTAGTAACCAAAACGAAAACGAACAACCACCAATGTTCGGTAAGGAGACTAACACATCAGGAATGTTGACAAGTTGGACTTAAAATGTTAATGGAGAAGAAGGAAAATGTTCCTAAAAAGATCTGTCATATATGCACTGTTGCCATAAATTGAGTTCTGCCTTGTAAGTTGTGGCTGCTACAGTAGCTTAACTGAAAAGCAAGCTTGTGCAGATTGTGCATGTACAGCAATCAACTACTGAACTGAGTGGCAATTCAGTCACTGCATGCAGTCTAAAGTAGATTGTGTTTGGCAACTGCAGTTCCACACTAGAAAACCTTTTCCCCCTTGCAATCTGGATTATTAAAGAGGTTGGATGTTAACATTCCTGGTGTGTTAGTCTCCTTGTTGGACACTGTTAGTTGTTTATTTTTGTTTTAATCTTTAACTCTGTTTTAAGTCCCTTAATACAGCTGTAACCTATCCTTCTAGATTGTGACCTATACCTCCATATCCTTATTATTCATATTCAATTCATACTTCAAAACCACTTACCTGGCCACATTGCCCCTTTGACCCACTGCTTCTTTTCCCCCATTCTCATTAAAAGCAGGTAGCTCCAACTGAAAGAAATACCCTTTCTAATGTCTGTTACTTCTTCCTATGTTTCCTATTTAACACTGGATGACAAAAGTCACAGTTGTGATGCCCTGAACCTATTTACCCAATATAGGGTAACCACTTCATGGGAATTCCTCATTCCCATGAAGTGCATCATCTCTTGCTTACTAATCACTTAAATCACCCTTGCTGTCTCAATTATCTAAATACATGCTTTCATTCATGGCTACTACTCCCAGACTGCAAATGCATACCATCAACTTTGTATTGCCATTCACACTGCAGTGCATGGCATTCCTAATTAACCTCTACTTTCACGATCACAGTAAAAAATGTTATGTCCACCATTTTTTAGAACTTTCTAAGTACCACGTGGCTTCCCCATTCTACAACTGCTTTTTCTCTTACAGCATTCATCGAGGTGCTTCCCCTCTTATATGTGATAAACAGGTCCCCAGATTTTCAACCCCGCACGAGGAGTGGAAAATATCATAAAGAGGAGATACAAATCTGGTTACACAGAATTATCAGCCAGGCAGTAAAACATTGCTTATTTTACATTTCTAGGCTCCCAATCAAGCCACAGTCTGTTTTTCACATAATTTTTAAGCCTCACAGGAACATACTTTGTCACATCACCATTAGCTTATGTAATAAGTCTCTGTAGAACGGTAATAATGCCCCAATAACTAGAGTCTAGCAGTTCAACCTTTCAGTCATAGTTTGTTGGTTCTCTACTAGTGCTTACAGCTTTCCCCAATCCAGATCCATTCATTCAGCAGCAAGTCTTAAGAATCATAGCACCAATAGTAGAATTATTCAACCACTTACTCTGTCTCCTCAGTCAGTAACTATTAACATACAGAAATGCCCAGTATGAGCAGATTCATTTAAAGAGTCGGGCGTTTCATTGAAGTGCCTGCCAGCTGTTCAGTTGCTGCCATCTGCAAAGCTTGCTCTTCTCTGCAAACTCCTGCCTCATCCAGAGTCACTGTTTAAACCTGAGATACTGTTTTGTTTTTGCTGGAGCAGCTGAGCTCTGGAGTGTAATGCCACATAATTCATGAACAGGGAGAACACTTTGTTCCTCTCTATCTTTGCAGACAGCACTTGTCTAGAGGTAATTGATCTCTCATTTCTATAGTCTGGGCACTTCCCTCAGGCCACCGGAAGTCCAGCACTAGCAGTGCATCCTCTGGAGAGTTAAAGGTTTTAGGGCCCCATGGAAAGGCACATTTTCAGAATTCAGATTTGTCTCCCTGCTTTGTTTTTGAATGGGAAAGAAGGAAACTGTCTTCTTGCATTTGATCATAGAACATTTTATTCAGTTTTACATAAACTCTTAAGTTCCCCACCATTATTTTAAAACCCGGCTTCCAGAGCTTATTAAGTACCAATTATCTTTGCTGAAATGTGGCAAAGTGCAACAGATTGTGCCTCAGTTTCTTTTACTTTTCTCTCATCATCTCTCTAAGAACGAGTCATGTTGCTGTTCAAGTATATTGTTTTACTGACAGTACTGAGTAAGCCTTTATTACTAATTTACTTTGCCAAAAACTACTAACAGCATTCTTTATTACTGACTGGGTGTCAAAGCTCTCAAACTTCCATCCACAAAATGTGGAACACTACCTCTCATAATATGGAGCACTTATTAAAAGCTTACTAACAATTTTAGCAAATAAGTAATCATTTTTTGATGTGAGATCTCTGAGTTAATATACAGAATTAGCAGGGAGTGTGGGAAAGCACATCACCCCCATGGGGAATGCAAGGAGACTTGATCTCCCTGCAAAAAACAGTATATTTCTTTTGCATGGTGTCATTTTTTTTTATCCTTTGCAGTTGATGTCTATAGTACAATCTGCTGAAGTTAAACCGCCAGTCTGACCGAACAGTGAAGGAAACCACCAGCGATTAGTGAAAAACACAGTTTAATATCACTTTCGTCTCAAAAGGCTTCTTCAGAATAAAATAAAATGCACACAGCAGCATCCCCTTATATAGCAAATCAAAATAATTACCTAATAAAACAATCAATTACTTAAAGTGCACTAGCAAAAGGAATACAATCATTTAAAGGCACACATCTAATAACATAACATAGGCAGTTCATTTAGTGTTCTATTCTTCAGAAAACACTCAATATTCACTGAGTCATTAATACCAGTTTTTTTTTGCCAGCCCCTAACTTAAGCTACCACATAGTTTCTCTTTGTTCCAGTTGGTCCTTATAGGACCCCCCCTTATATTTCTAACTACGTGTTCCAAAACAGCAAACAGAAACTTTTTAAAACCACTACATGTAATAAAATGTTTAAACAGAGCATTGTTGATGTTCTTAGTTCTAATACAATAATAGTGCTCTTTAATTCTTTTACTAAGTGGTCGTGTGGACATACCTACATAATTATTTTGATTCGATATATAAGGGGAGGCTGCTGTGTGCATTATATTTTATTCTGCTGGTGGTTTCCTTCATTGTTCGGTCAGACTGGTGGTTTGGTTTTTATTAGTTTTTGCTGCTGCTTCATCCTTGGGACTGTTGTTTTTCCAATCTGCTGAAGTTGATGAAATTGTGCTATGGCCTGTACTACTGTATGATACAGAAACCTGGGCAGTGAAGGCAGAGCAGATGAGGAATCTAGAGGTGATGGAGATGAAGTGCTTGAGATCAGTTGTAGGATGCTAGAGGGTGATGTACTAAAATATAAATGTCGGAGCAGCTGTCAAAATTAATTTCTGTATTTCAAAATTACTCCTAGGTGAGATAGATCAGAAAGCATGGTTGAATTTTGAGAGACATGGGTACGACAGCTATGTGCTAGATAAGAAACACAGTTATTATTTGCTATAAAACAAAACAATATTACGGAGCTTTGCTTTGCTAGGAGAACCAGTCAGAAACATAAATAATATGCCTCTGCAGTTTGTCTTTGTCTTATTAGAAGTTCTGTAATGAATACAGCTTTGTTTGTGTAAGGAAAATTACTGCACTCATGGGGAAAACACTTCAGAGATGAGAACATTCCAAAGTGTAACAAGTGTTAGCAGGTACTAAATGATGATTGTATTAGTATGCTATCATTTAAGAATCTGAGTTATTATTGGAAAGAATATTCTAGAAAGTTGGAGTAGGCAACACCTGTCTCAGAGTGGAAGAAGACTGACATTTGGCAGGAGTTGGGGGAACATGTGTCCACTCTGACAGGGATATCCAGCTCTTAGCAACAATGTAACACAAGTATGATGACCTGCGGAGGGGGTACAGAAGTGCACGAGAGAAGGTCAGAGTTCTACAGAAAGTACTTTTTACTGTTTGCTTATTTTGATGGATATTGAATATGTCAGACAGGTCTTCAAAACAGAAGAAAAACTAAATCTGTAGAGACACTAAGGACTTTGCTTTAGGCCACGTCTTCACTTGGCCTAGGACTATGTCTAATTTTAATTCTAGTTCTGTGGCATCTGCACATGAACAAAAACAGATGAAACAGAACACTGTTTTAATTGATAATTCAGTTCCTGTGGCTTCTAATACTCCTGTTGTTAATGTTGAACATAATGAGTTTAGTAACACTATGGCTAGTAATATTGTTTCTTCTCAGATGGGAAATGCTACTGTATCTGTTGAGGCTGATGAACGTTCTAACATTGTAGTTCCTTCTGCTAATCTTGATCTTAGTAATAATATGAGTTCTTTAGAACATAATAGAAATGTTGAACAATCAGTTAGACGTAAGGTTTGTCACTTACACAATGGGCATAATATCCCCACTGGCTCTCATGTCCCTTTCCCGATAGACTTACAACACTCAGCCAAACGGCAGAGGTCATACAGCCATGGCAGACAGAAACGGAAAGGGTCTGGTGAGGAGCATACCGGCCCCACATTGAAGAAAATGTGGCAACGAGTGGACAATCATTAGTTTATAATTTATCTCATAGGATTCTTACTGAGTATGAGTTACAAGTGCTGAATAAAGGTTTATCCTTTATACCTATGAGTAAGAGTGAGTTATCAGATACCATCATAGATTTTAAATTGTTTACATGCAAAGTACAGTTAAAATTAGATATTGGATTGTCCAATAATGGTAATAATTCTAGTAAAATGTTCCGTCCGCCTAGTACATATGTTCCAAGTTTACATCCATTATTGGATGTTTTTAATAAGCTGGTGGAGGATGATGTACATAAGGCACAGTTAACAAATACAACTCGGTCCACTAGGAAAGGTAATTTGAATTATAACCAAAAGAAGGCATTATAGGACTTAAGCTGTGACCCTACCATAATTATTAGGCCCGCTGACAAAGGGGGACCTGTTGTGATTTTAGATCATGATAATTATAGAACCAGTATGGGTTTGTTACTCCAAGATATTTCATTTTATATCGTTATTGGTATGAATGATGTTGAAAGTAAGGTATTAAAAATTTATGACATGTTGGACGATATCCTTATGAGTAAATATATAACTTTTGATTTGTTTAAGTTTTTAAGAGTTAACAATCCTTTGGTTCCTATAATCCAAGGTCTACACAAAGTTCATAAGAACTTTGAAAATCCTTCCATGAGGCCCATTGTTGCTGGAAGAGGTTGGGTCACAGAACCTTTATCTATTTATATTGAACATTTTCTAAGACCTGTAGTTGCAACTAATGGCCATATCTTGAAAGATAGTAAGCAATTTTTAATGAGCCTTTATATTTATTTGAAATCTGTAGCAAGTAATGCCCCTTTTCTTTTTGGTTACTTTGGATGTTACCAGCCTTTTTACAGTAATACCGAATGAAGAAGGGATAGAAAGGGTGTATAGTTATCTAACTACACATTCAGCTCTTGATATAAAAATGATTGACCTAATAACTTTGTTCTTGGAAACAGTTCTGTGCAACAATGTATTTATGTTCGAAGACATTTTGTATTTACAAAGAGATGGCGTAGCTATGGGTACTTCTTGTGCTAACAGCTACGCCAATCTCGTTATGGCCAACTGGGAGGAAGAAAAACTATTTCCACTTGAAAGATATAAATGGAATGTAGGTTTCTATAAGAGATTTGTGGATGATTTGTTTTTGATTTGGAATGGGGATGAACCATCATTACTTGAATTCTCTTTGCAGTTAAATACTTTGACAAGTTATCTCAATTTTACTATGAATTATTCCACACAGAATATCTCTTTTCTTGATGTTAACATAGAAAGGTTAGATAGTGGACTAGTGAATACTGGCGTACATAGAAAAGCTTGTTTTCAGAATACATTGTTGCACAGAGGGAGTATGCACCCCTATTATGTTTTTAGGAACGTTGTGAAGGGCCAATCTATGAGGGCGTCGAGGCTAAATCCGACAGAGGAAGGCTATGTACAAGAGCTTTCAGATTTGAGAATGAGGCTTGTAGACAGAGGCTATAATAAACAAGAAGTAGATAGAGCAATGGAAGAAACTAACTTGGTTAGATCAACAAAAGCAAGTCCGTATTTCTCTGATTCTAATTCAAGTTTTCCCGTTTGTAGTCCTGTTAGGAACATGCAAAATGTAATCAAAGTGCCTATGTTTTACACTTCTGACACTAATAATTTAATCAATATTGTAGAGAAACATTGCGAGGTATTGTTACTTGATGATACCATCAAGCAATTAGTAGGTGATAAGCCCAAATTCCTTTTTAAGAATAAGAGAAATCTTAAACAAATTCTTTGTCATCCACATTTAGTGGATACGAATATTAGTGATGAATTATTTTTTGGGACTAAGCCTTGTCAGAAATGCAATCAATGTGATTTCATTGATATTAGAAACAGTTTTGTCCATCCAGTTTTGCAGTATACTTATTATCATCATGCAATAGCTAACTGTCAACAGAAAATGTTATTTATTTAGCCCGGTGCACTGTTTGCTGTGCATTCTATATAGTTAAGACCAATAGAAAATTTAGGGAATGAATCAGGGAACATTTATATCACATACGGTTAGGAAGTGTACATAATGCTCTAGCCAGGCATATACAAGCTACTGATTTTACGCATCAGTTCAAATTTTCAGTTTTGCAAGTTGTAGTTCCAACCGTTCGAGGAGGTAATATTAGTAACTATACCGAACGTTGTGAAATAAAATGGATAATTAGGTTTAGAGCTGATAGATTGCCTGGGCTAAGTGATAAAGTACCTTTGAAGCCCATTGTATATAATAGGAGAATAACAATGTTTAAAGAGTCACAGTGAATTTAGTTACTAGTAGTTAGTTATTTAATTGATTTTATACTTTTTAGTCTATAATGTTCAATATGGTATTTTTGGTGTGCAATTCGAAGATTATCAATTAGATAGTTAGTTATAGGGTTATTAGAATATTTGGAATACATATTTTAGTATACTTCATTTAATACATGAATGAACTTAGAAGGAACAATATTTTAAAATATATATTTTTTATTGACATTCTCTTAGAAAATGTCTTAATTTTTATGTACTGTGAAGAACGTTAGTTATATATATTTTTTACACATTTTTTATGTTGTAGTTTGATAATTATTTGATTAGTAGGAAATGATGTCACTAATTTGGACAATGAATACTATTTAAATGAGTTTCATTTGTATGACTTTTCAAGGCCTGATGAAGCCTATATGGTGAAAGCGCTTACCGTTGTTGTTATTAAAGGCGTTTTTATACTACGGATTTTTGTTTTTGATTTTGCCCTTTGAATATGTTGGGACTGTTATATACAACCTTTTGAAGACATATAGAACTGCTGTGTTAGAACAGTGGATGCCGTTAGTATTTGTCTTTCTTTTATTAACTTGCTTCTACACAGGACTTTTGTTCCAGAGCTGGTGCTACGTTTTACTAATAAAACTTTGACAGCATAGGCAACAGCAGAAGCTTTATAAAAATATTTTCTGTTTATAAAAATGGCCAAAAAAATGAGCAAATGTGTAAGACCAAAGTGTCACCGATAACAGCCAAAAGGCAAGCATACATTTAATTCTTATGGCATAAATCAAATAAACAATACTGCAATAAAAAGATATATACTACAGGGGGAAGGGCATACTTTCAGTTTTACACTAACTGTGTAAACAGTACTACAAAAGGTAATAAAATAAAGGTACAAAGTGTTAATACCAAAAATACATTTTAATGTTTCAAGTAATGTAATTAGCAGGCTTCAGTTTAATGCTAAGTTTGAAAACAATAGCAGAACACAGCTACATTACAGCCAAGTATGTATTTAAAATCCTTTCTGCAAAAACAATCTGTACAAGCAAGTGTATTCTGTACAGTATATAGTGAATGGTTTAAACAGCATTCTTCATTGTATAAACCATGCTTTTTTATCTGTGTAAGTAGACAATTTTACATTCAAGTCATTCAAGTGTTAAACTGTCCACAAAATTGCTTCTCAGTTCATTTATATGTATAGTAACAAGTCAAAGCTTGACATCTGTGACGTGTTTTTTTTTTTTCAAAAAACAAGACTGCAATGCCTTTGCAATAAAATCCTCAAGCATTGTCAATAAATTGCTGTATATTTAGACATCACTGTATAGCGTCATATTCAGCAATTGCAAAATACAGCCCATAACTGGTAATGCTTATTATCATTGCGTTGACATTATAAAACTGTGTTAACTTGCCATATCAAAAGAAAACTAAAGGTTTTGTTTCCCAGTGTGTTTCTAGTTAATAGAAATATTACTTAAATAAAAAGTACATACTAATGTAGACAGTTTTGTATTTAAAATAAAATAGAGGAAATGTATACAGTGATAGATATGTTTAAAAATGTATAAATGCATGTGCACATCTATTTGGTAGTTAGATGCATATGTACATCTGTTTCTATAGTATATGTAAAAATAGCATAGTCAGTTAGATACATGTATTGCTAGCATACATATATTAAAAGGGTTAACTGTTCTTAAATAAAGCTGCATTCATTCATGCAATGTAACAAAGTCGGGTACAGCTTGAGACAAGCTGAATGTTCAGTGTCTGGAACATGCTTCAAGGACTATAGATAAAAATGCAGCTGCGAGACAAGGCATGCAGCAGTCAACAATATTTCAGGAAAAAACTTAGGAAAATGCTACACAAAATAAAACACAAGACAATTTCAAGTGTAGAAAGCATACAGCATGTACCTTTGGGAGGATAACATCTAACACAAATATAATGGCATGGTTAGCTAAACAAGGTCAGGCATACATAAAAGTAAAGGAACATTTCAATAAACAGCTCTGTGTCTATTAGATGCTGTATATTATCCCCTGAAGATGTAACCGTTCTGACAAGGGAATACATCATGCAAAAATGTCACAGTGTGCAGACTATAACACAAAAATAAGAATAAACTCAACAGGGGAAGAAAAGGGTATGATTTCTACCATTACTCTGTTTATTTGTATAAGTAACACAGTAATACAAGGAAAAGGACCATGGGTTGAAATACTTACCATTTTGGGTAACAGGCCAGTACGTCGTACAGATCAAATGGTAAAAATACCATCCACTTGTGCTATAATAGGACAACAATACCAAAAAATAATATTGCACTTCAATATTACATTTCAAGTTTTAAAGATACCAAATGCAGATTTAAAAGAGCTTGGTATAAAAACTAATAAAACAAGATATCTCACAAATTGTACATTTACAAGCACAATGGAATCCTATTTAGTAAGTCATTACAAGTATCTTTAGTAGGCAGATTACAATTTAGTACTAATGTATCTAAATTTGTAAATTAAACAGAATGTTGTGTAAATGTCAATATTGCCTTTAAATTTCAAAATGTTTATTAAAGTAGCACCACAGTTTGTATGTGCATGTGTGTGCTTTCAAATAAGCCAGTGTTAATAGTAAAAGACAGAAACAGAAGCTGACACCGCCCATAATTGGTGGGACATATTCACAGGATGGTCATCATCTGGGACCAAATTGCTAAATTGCTTAATACATCCAGTGTTGGTAGTCTTAGGGTCATAATAATAATGACAGCTTAGAATTTTTTTATATGCTGCAGGTTACAGAGAGTTGCAATAACTCAACAAGTCATGATTGTAAGCATACAAAATGGTAAATACTGTAATTAGCAATGCTGAAAAAAACAAGTGCAGCCTTTTCTTTAACTGAAGTTTAGTCCGTTCCTCAAAATATATAAGAAGGGGAAACTGTAAGTGAAATAGTATTCTGTCTTCATTTAAACAGTTGTTAGCATGATTATTAGCTTGGAAAAGAAGCTGCTAGAATAATAGAGAGCAAAATGAAATACAAAGGGTTACTTTAGAAATAGTATAAAATGCTGAACAAGTGTGCTGACAAAAAGAGCTTAATTAGATGTTGGCATCCATGCAGAAAAAGGAGCATGTTATTGAGAAACAAACTTTATAAAAATAGCTATGGCCAGAAGACATCAACAAGATAAGGAGGAACATCAGTAAGGTAACGTTGGAACATCGAGTTTTCAAAAGTCTTTCCATGGATCATCAAACTACAAAAAACCAAGGACAAGGGAACAAAGGAAAACTGTTATACAAAGAAAGAACTGTTATACATCAGACTTTGGGAAAAAAAAAACATTAGACTCTGTATAAATATAAGTGTGTAAAAATAAGCTCTGGGAATTTGCCATAGAGAACTGACAGTATTCGTGTTACATGCTTGTAGACCCAAAAGAAGAATGTTATAGTAAAAGTGTATTAACTGAAGCAGTTTGTCTCTGTGTATTCATTGTACTTAGTACAATAAAGTAATAAAGTAGTTGGTTACAATAAATGGTTAAGTACTCTGGAATGTATGCATGCAAATGCAAGTAACAACAAGAAACTAACAAAAGATGCGTGTATAATTTTCCAACATCCATGGGGTTTAACAAAAGACATCCTTTGAGAAGTTACAGAACAAGATTGAAATATGAAAGGCTAATGCAGACAATAAAAGAGTCTGAAACACACCCTCTGAGGTGTGACATTACCATGCCCAACCCATACACCCGTATTGGGATAATATCTGTGGAAGTGCTAGTAGTGTGAAGGTTTGTTTACCAACTGGACTGCAGCAGTCACATGGACTTCCACCTTGTTTTTACTACCATTGGTTCATTTGTTTTGTTAATGGCAAACCTTCTGCATTATAATTGTTGGGCATTTTGTTACCTTCGCTTTTTTGGGGGTGGAGAAGAGCATTTGTATGCACATATATCAAAACAATATGCTGAGGTTTTTTAACACATGTTGTGTTTTCGTCCACCAAAGTTAAGCACAAAAGATATAATTTTAGCTCTCAGATTATTATTAGAACAAGAACGCTTGTCCATCTGCTCACCTAATTTGCTTTAATAAACTTTAAAAAACTTCTTCAAGGCATTTTATTCCTCCTGCTGTGAGGAGATTAGAAGCAATGTCCTGGATCTAAGACATAAGGTGATATTTTCTGGGCTTAACCTTAGTAGTCTTTTATGTTTGTCCTCCTGTCCTCTAGGTCACATGTTGGAAACCAGACCCAGCTCAATTACTGTGGATTACGTTTGTTTTTTCTCTTTTAAGTAAAGCATAGGTAGCATTTTCTAAACTGTTGTAAGGGAATTACGGTTGCAGTACTGCTATGAGATAATACATCTATGCTGATGGGTAATATAGACCTCATAGTCAATGTCTTGGTCACACTGTGCTGTCAGTTCAATGTCTAGAGGTTCACCTGAATTAGAGCAATGAAGCGCACATACAAGAACTTACTTACAATCACTGGGACTCTCACCAACACTATCCTTAGAGGACATTGTGGACATACCTCTCAACTTGGAAACATCAAAAATCTGGACAAAGGCCCATAAAAAGTAAGTACAACTGGCTAAAACTCAGGTTGTTGATTAGCATAAAATTTGCATACATAATAATGTGACCTCGCCCACTCCATTGGAATTGTGGTATACCAGCCTTTAGATTGAAGTCACTAAATAATAAATAATGGCAGACATTTGAATGTCAGACTTCACATCCCTCAGAAAATACCACCTATTATTCTAGCAACTATCTGAGTTTACACTTACAGTTGAAATATTAACAATCTGTCCCCATTCTGGGCCTTTTGTTCACCATTATGTTTTGGCTTTGTCCAGATTTCTTGCTCTGAGATATTGAGAGGTATGCTCAGAGCACAACACATTTCCTAAAGACCTTCCCAGTCATTATCATAGCAGTGTATGTCATAAATCCTTTAAAAAAAAAACAAAGTTAATGCCTGCACCTTTTAGTGGCAGTTCATCAACTAGTTTCCAAGCTGTTGTACATCAGACTTTGGGAAAAAAAAAAACATTAGACTCTGTATAAATATAAGTGTGTAAAAATAAGCTCTGGGAAGTTGCCATAGAGAACTGACAGTATTCGTGTTACATGCTTGTAGACCCAAAAGAAGAATGTAATAGTAAAAGTGTATTAACTGAAGCAGTTTGTCTCTGTGTATTCATTGTACTTAGTACAATAAAGTAATAAAGTAGTTGGTTACAATAAATGGTTAAGTACTCTGGAATGTATGCATGCAAATGCAAATAACAACAAGAAACTAATAGAAGATGTGTGTATAATTTTCCAACATCCATGGGGTTTAACAAAAGACATCCTTTGAGAAGTTACAGAACAAGATTGAAATATGAAAGGCTAATGCAGACAATAAAAGAGTCTGAAACACACCCTCTGAGGTGTGACATTACCATGCCCAACCTATACACCCATATTGGGGTAATATCTGTGGAAGTGATAGTAGTGTGAAGGTTGGTTTACCAACTGGACTGCAGCAGTCACATGGACTTCCACCTTGTTTTCACTACCATTGGTTCATTTGTTTTGTTAATGGCAAACCTTCTGCATTATAATTGTTGGGCATTTTGTTACCTTCGCTTTTTTGGGGGTGGAGAAGAGCATTTGTATGCACATATATCAAAACAATATGTTGAGGTTTTTTAACACATGCTGTGTTTTCGTCCACCAAAGTTAAGCACAAAAGATATAATTTTAGCTCTCAGATTATTATTAGAACAAGAACGCTTGTCCATCTGCTCACCTAATTTGCTTTAATAAACTTTAAAAAACTTCTTCAAGGCATTTTATTCCTCCTGCTGTGAGGAGATTAGAAGCAATGTCCTGGATCTAAGACATAAGGTGATATTTTCTGGGCTTAACCTTAGTAGTCTTTTATGTTTGTCCTCCTGTCCTCTAGGTCACATTATGGAAACCAGACCCAGCTCAATTACTGTGGATTACGTTTGTTTTTCCTCTTTTAAGTAAAGCATAGGTGGCATTTTCTAAACTGTTGTAAGGGAATTACGGTTACAGTACTGGTATGAGATAATACATCTATGCTGATGGGTAATATAGACCTCACAGTCAATGTCTTGGTCACACTGTGCTGTCAGATCAATGTCTAGAGGTTCACCTGAATCAACGCAATGAAGCGCACATGCAAGCACTTACTTACAATCACTGGGACTCTCACCAACACTATCCTTAGAGGACATTGTGGACATACCTCTCAACTTGGAAACTTCAAAAATCTGGACAAAGGCCCATAAAAAGTAAGTACAACTGGCTAAAACTCGGGTTGTTGATTAGCATAAAATTTGCATACATAATAATGTGACCTCGCCCACTCCATTGGAATTGTGGTATACCAGCCTTTAGATTGAAGTCACTAAATAATAAATAATGGCAGACATTTGAATGTCAGACTTCACATCCCTCAGAAAATACCACCTATTATTCTAGCAACTATCTGAGTTTACACTTACAGTTGAAATATTAACAATCTGTCCCCATTCTGGGCCTTTTGTTACACCATTATTTTTTGGCTTTGTCCAGATTTCTTGCTCTGAGATATTGAGAGGTATGCTCGGAGCACAACACATTTCCTAAAGACCTTCCCAGTCATTATCATAGCAGTGTATGTCATAAATCCTTTAAAAAAAAACAAAGTTAATGCCTGCACCTTTTAGTGGCAGTTCATCAACCAGTTTCCAAGCACATTCGCAGTCATCCTTCTTAAAACAAAATAATCAGTAAACTACGTAAGTAAAATCTTAATGTGAAAGCAAGCAGACCATAGTAAAACTAGTACTGGATCTAAATCACCATGTTACTGCAGTTACAAGACAGCATAAGACAAATTTCCCCATTGTTAGTAATAAAAGAAACGTCTCGAGTCATGGTCTGTATTTCGGTATTCCCTAAACAAACAGCGACTAGCTTATTACACTTTAAAACTGTCTATTACCAAATATCAAATTATTTCAGCTTCTTTTCCCTCCAGTTCTAATAAAATTAAAGTTCTACAGTGGTGGTGACAGAAGTACCATCGTCTAGCTATAACTCTGTTAACTTCACTTTAAATTAATTTTCCCACTGATAGCTAGTTTGCTTAGGTAACAGATGGGTTCTCATATCCATGTCCAAGTAAGCTGGTAAGATAGGAGGATGATGGTCCAACAAGGAGAAGAACTTAAAGTGTTATGTGGAAACTGAAACCAAGGAAAGGAAAGTTTAAAAAAAATCATCTGCACATTTGTACTTCTCTGGTATAAATTAAACCAGGAGAATTTGAATGCAGTAATTAACATCACCAACATGCAAAACTTAGGAGTATGAGGTTTTTCATATAGCCATTAAAAAATTTTTTTTTTTCATGTTTGCTGCAAGCTTAAAAAAGTTTTTCCCCTAAACACGATGGAAAAGTCAGCCAATACCAACGAATCAGACCACTAAATGGAACAGCACACCTCAGAGCCAAGTAGAATAAATGCAAATAAACAAGGAAAGAACATGAGAAACAAAAGGAGCATTTCCATCTGTCTGCTGCTGAACTTCATTGGCATATTGAAATGTACGAGTTTTGAAAAGTTTGAGTAGTTCTTTTTTCCAACAGAATGTTATTAACATTAAAAAACAGTCAGACACAGACATTATCTTACAAACTGAAACTGTGCATCACAACGATATTTAAGGAATTGAAGAACTTGGTATGCATTAGCCAAACTTGAGCATTCCCGATCCCCACATTAAAGGCATACATAACCTGGTCTTTTTTTCTTCTCGTTCTCACCCTTGCAAATCAACACAGTTTTCTGCATGGGATGGTTAGGACCCGCAACAGTAATATAACTAACACAATTATCAGACAAAAATGGTCTAAAGTCATATCCATATGGTCTAAAATCGTGACAAAGCAGATAGCATACAGTAAGCTGTAAAAAGTCCCCTGTTTATAATGAAATACGACTTTGCTTTGTTAAAGTCACTGATACAGAGCTCTACGTTTAATTTGACACAGAAATGAAACTTAAAAAAAATCTAACACTATACAAACCAATAAGAAAAATATTGTTTTCTTTCTGACTTGCTGAAACCTGTTTTCCATTAATTAATCTGGAGTACATTCATACAACATTATCTACGTGACATTTTGCAAGTCCACAAATAGCACTATAAAACAAAAGTATTTCATCTGAAAGTATAAAAATTGCCAGCAGCTTTTGTGAGACCTACTGAACTTTTAGATTCTCACTGCATGGGATACTGTATATATATGATTTCCTTTCATGGGTGGCTAAACCCGCTTTATTTGACTAAGGTCACTATACTTATCAGCTGCCCCAGATTTTACAGAATGTCCCCAATTGTACTTAACTCATGCTTTTGCCTGTCCCTTGTACTTTTTTTTTTGGATTTTCTGGTAAATTGCTGAAGATTACAGACCACGAAGACCAGTCAGTCAATAATGTCAACCAAACTTTGCAGTTTTCTATTTGCGTATCGTTCGCAAAATGCATATTAATGCAAAACACATTGTTGCAGGCAGTGAGGCACATTGAATGGGCCACTTCAAAATTCGTGTCAGTAAATGCCAAGCAATTCAGTATGGTTGAGAGGTATGATTGTGTATGACAGTCTAGATGTGTAAATGGCACTGAAGACAACAAGTAATAAAAGTTGCACAACCTTCAATTTTCACGAATGGATATCAGTGCTATTCACTGCAGCTAGGAAACATTGAGGGCACTGAGCTAAAGTAAAAGAAAGAAAGGGGCAATTATTTTTATGTGGATCTGCAAACTGTTATATAAAATCATACTGTGTGGTTATTTTGGGGAGGGGGACATAGGTGTAGGCCTAGGGTCTATATTATAACAATGAACGATCAGATGATCGATCATTGTTATATCGACCCCTAAATGTCAAAAATCCAAAACAGCGAACAAACAGAACAGCGATTTTTTTTTTCACCCAGGGAAAAAAAAAAATCACTCTTCTCAAAAAAAAAAAAAAAAACACTAAACACTAAACACCCCCCACACCCCCCCCATGTGAGGGTCTGTGCTGCCGACACCCCCCTACTTAACTATACCAACTCCAAGATCGCACTACAGTGGAGGAAACGGCACAACCCGGACGGACGGCCCAGCGATTTCTTTCCCTGAGAAAAAATTTCCTGTTCCATCCTTTCGCTATTTTGCCAGTTCGACATTTAGTGTTCACTCTAACAGTGTTCGATCAACTGATCGTTCGCTGTTCTAAAGTAGATCTGTAGGCCTATGCACATGTACTATGACAATCATGACAGTGAAAGTAGCACTGCTGCCACTTGACCCTCGACATTGCAAATGTGATGAAAAGTATTATTTATGATTGCACAAGAATTTGTGTCCATGAGTAAAATGATTAATCTGATGTGCAGTCTAATGTGACCTTTCAACACACAGCAATAGCCAGCTCATGTTAAATCCGTGTTCTGTAAAGCAAAACATGAGTTACTTACCCACAGTCACTTTGCAGAAAAATTTATTTCTTCATTGTTGTATCTGAAAAACAGTAGAGGCAGCAGATCATAGAAGGAATCTAAACTGCTTTCATTTCAGGTAATTGTGAATGCATACATGCTTCAGTAGACATTTTTTTCGGTTACTGCTTGCAATGCTGCCTGAACATCTGTCAGATAATAAAGAGTCCTGGCCCACCACTGCCAGTCAAGAAAACTACAATTATGTGCCTCAAAGCAAAACACATAAAACAACCAAGTAACTGTGATCCCCAATATGTTCTTTTACATCCTCAGCATTAACTGCACATCTTGTAGTTGACAGTTAGGCATCACTGCAGAGATATACCACCAGTAAACAAAACATATAAAGTAAAGTGAAGTGGGAATTGCTTCGGTAAAAAAGCAAAAATGTCTGATGTACTGTGACAGTAGGCCAGAGAGACATCAAGTATTACCTACGTGAATTGTTTACTAAAGGTACCACTATCTGAATGTCAAGACCCACTTCTTTGCCTACGCAGCCATTCACTGAGCATGAGCCTGCTACAATGGGTCCTGTGGTACTGCCTCTGGCTGGCCACCATCACTATTGACACTGGTGGAAGGGACAGTAAAGGGAGATGCACTGCCATCATAGGACAGTTGAGCACCAAACTGATGCATGGTCATGTTGCACACAAAGAATGCAACATGTGGTAAATGTCCTGCATGCAGTAATAAGGTCATACTGAAGGACACCGCCAGACTTGTCCAGGCAGTGGAAATAGGCTTTCAGCATGACACGCACTTGCTCATTGACAATCTGTCTCTGGTTACAGGGTGGTGTCTAAGCATTCCTCAGCAGCTGTCCTATGTCATCAGCAAAGGTTCAAAATGTGTACATCACATGGAAAAGAAAAAAAAGAGGGGACGTAACAAAGGAAGGAGAAGTTAGTCCTAAACAATTCATTTAACAAATATACCTACAGTGATTACCATGAATAGAAAAACATCACACTTACCAACAAGGTTATTGTGGGGCATCTACCATGCAGAAAAAGGTGGTAGCTTGAGCTTGCATGCCAGATATGAGAGTCATAGGCACTGCCAGGATGCTGGTGTTGCATGTTAGTGATACACCTCCATGCATCACACACTACCTGGCAGTTGATGGAATGGTAGCCCTTCCTGTTCTAGTATCTGTCCTCCTTTGGTCTAGATGGGACCCGAATGGCAACTTGGGT